>NW_007726177.1:770934-816890 GCF_000696425.1 Galeopterus variegatus | reverse complement strand
CTCCCTCCCTCTCCCCCTCTCCCTTGTTCCCCCCTCCCCTCACTCCTCCCTATCCATACTCTCTTTCTCCAGTGTCTTTTCTCTGTCTTGATCAAGTACTAAATAGAATGTAGTCTCTCAGAGGGATACCTATTTCTGACTTCTGGATGTCAACTCTATTGAATGCTGACTATGAGGCATGCTCTTCACCCAATAATGAGCCATTCCTTCAAAAACCAGCCCAAACCAAACCAAATATCAAAACATCATTGAGAGCAATTGACTCATACCCAGAGCTAAGAAAAAAAAAAGCTATGACAATTTTCTTTTACAGTTGTAACTAATTTCATACTGATTTTTATTATAATTGCAGTCATGAAATTAAAACAAATATTTAAGAAATAGGGTATCCTTTTAATTGAGCATCCATTAAACATATTTCATTTTGACTTGTTTCAAATACATTTGGTGATATGACATGAAGTCTGTTACATATTTATAAACATAAATTGATTAACTGATTAGGATCTCCAGAATGCTATAGGGTATTGCAATTTGGCTGTGCACTGTTGCTTAGAATCCACAAGGCAAGGAGCAAACGGGTTGAGACTGTGATGTGGAATGACAACGTAGCACCTTAAGGAGATGCTGGAAGATCGTCCTCATAAAAAATCAGGAATCTTATACAGCTCAGAATAAATGGAAATCTTTAGAAGCAGAATTAGAATAAATATTCATGAAATTCTTTTCACTGTCAAGCCTTCTTTCAAAGTAAATCATATAACACTAGTTATTAAGAACAAATCATGTGACCCAGGCATATCTCTAAATAATCTGCTTTTTACACACCCACCTGATTACATATGTATATGCACACATGCAAATATATATACCTTTACACAAATATATCCATATCTGTATATATAAGTAGATTTATGCAATATAAAAGATATTAAAGTGTCGGGTCTGCCACCAGCGGCCGACCCGAACAGCCCTAGCCTCGTTCCTTCTGGTGAGTGAGCGAATGGCCTGGATTACTCTTTCCCTCCAGTCCCCTTTGGAAGGAGATGGGGGAAGAGAGCCGTGAAGAGAGGTGAGCACACCGCCGGCCCCCCAGCCCAGTTAAAGGACACTCAGACGTGGTGGGGGTTCTGTCGAGCAGTTCTGTTTATTAGCACACAAGCACTGGCTTTTATAGGCAGATAGGGAGGGGAGGTTTTTTACATAATCTTATCAGCTTAAAGGTCAAGAGCATGCATCCTGTCTCAATGCCTAGCTATCGCAACCACGCAGTGTTCACGAGCCCAGAAGCACGTATTTGGCCAATAAGGGCTAAGGCAAGGTTCCCGCAGACACCCCCACCCTACTTCCTCCCTCTGCCGTCTTAGGCTGCCACGTTAATATGCCTTTGTTGGCCCATAATGGTGCTGCTTGTAATGTCACTTAAGGTGGCGTTAGTTTTTAAGGCCCAACATTAAAGTTTATACATTTTCTATTGAAATTATGTTTCTGATTATTTATACTGGGAAAAAATTTTGTGAATCTTCCTCTCAATTTAGGTATAAAATCAATTTAATTTTTTTCTTGAAAATTTTAAACAACAACTGTTCTTAATTTTTGGTACATTCTATAGGTCAAAAGTGTTATTGTATGCTATTTAAAACAACACTTAGATTCAGAAACTATTTCTGTACAAACAAATGTAGCAAAATTCTACTGCTGGTTGAAAAAAAGAGTTATACAAAGGTACTTCAAAATGTTCATGGGCAAATTGAATTAAAAGATAATACAAATCTTTTTATAAAATTTTAAGCCCCTTCGTATAGTTTTAAGGTATTACAAATATAGAAAAGTATAGCACTATTATACTATTACTGATAAACTTTAAAAAATGATAATATAAATGACATTTTTTATTCCACTTTGCCCTTCCTATTCAGTACTCATACTTTTTTGTATTTAGCTTTGGAATATATCTTTCTAATGAATCTGTAAGGTGCCAAGAAATAGAAAAATAAGTATATGTAAATATAAATGTATATATAATCTATAACTATATAAATGAAATATATAAAATTGTGTATTATGTAATTCACATGTATAATAAATAAGGTAAATATAAGTTATGTATAATACATAAAGAGGTTTATAATTTATAATATATACATTATTTGAAAAATAATACAGACTATTCATTGTAACTTAATTCTTCACGATCTTTAATTCTTTCTCATATTCTTACAAGTCGAAGCCCTTTGTCTGGTTTGGAAAATATAATACCAAAAACTCATATGCTAGGCAAAAATATTCCTGAGAACACACACACACACACACACACACACACACACACACACCAGTATATATATATAAGTATATGTTTTATATATACATTATGTATTTATTGATATATGCAATATATAAATATGTGTTTAATATATATTATATACACATATTATATATTTATAAACATGTTATATGTAAGAATATATAAGTTTATATATATGCATAAAATGCAAGTTAAACCACACCTCTTAATAGCCATGCGTGTCAAATAAATTTAGTAATGGTGGTGTCTTTAACAAGAGAACCAACTTCACTATCATGGCATAGGCCTCTTCATATATTAATTATGGCCTGTGTTCATCCAACAGATATTTATTAAGTAACTAGAAACTACTACGCACCAGAGAATATAAGTATTAAGGATAAAATGTTTGGCACAAATAAACCTGGCCCTGTCCTTATACAATTTATAGTCCAGTGTTACAGATGACCACTAATTCCATAAAATGTATATGTTCAAACCTATATATATGCTATTAAGTAAATGATCACTGGGTTCAGGGTCCTGATTTATGTGCACTGCTGGCATGATCTGTTTTTACTCTCAGCACTTCTGACACTAAATATGTGTGTGTGTGTGTGTGTGTGTGTGTGTTTTCTCATACAAGCCAATTCTTCAGCTCTCCAGACATCAACTGGGTGTCCTACAGTTTAACTCAGTTCTGACACTAACTACCTGAATTGGTGCAGATCCTACAGGTTAAGAACTCAGAGCAGCACAGCTTCCACTTCAGGTGCCAGTTTCAAGTCTGGGCCTCCTGTACGTCTGCCTGACTGTCTGATTGGCTATAAACGGGGGTGAAGGGGAGTTTCCACAACCCCCTCCTTAGATTTCATAATCTGCCAGAATATCTCACAAAACTCAGGAAAATACTTTACTTGAATTTAGTGATTTACAGTATTAAAAAGAAAGCAACTCAGGAACACCACAGAGGAAAAGATGCTTAGAGCAAAATGTGGGGGTGGGGGGTGTGCAGAGCTTCCATGGCCTCTGTGGGCACACTGTCCTTCCAACACTCCAATGTGTTTATTCCCATGGAAGCTCTCTGACCCCCTCCTATAGGATTTTTATAAAGATTCCATTACACTGGCATGATTGATTAAAGCATTGGCCATTGATGATTAACTCAATCTTTAGCACCTCTCTCCTCCTCCCTGGAGATCTGGGATGGAGCTAAAAGTTCTCTCTAATGACATATATGGTTCCTCTGACAATCAGTTCCCATCCTGAAGCTGTCTAATAGGTGCAGCCCACCCAGAATCCCCACATTAACATAAACTCAGGTATGGTTGAAAGGGGCTTATTATGAATAACAAAAGCTGGTCCTCTCACATCTATTACTCAGGGAATTCCAAGAGTTTTAAAATCTTTTGTGCCAGGAACCAGGGACGAAGACCAAAAATATATTTCTTATTTTATCACAATAGTGCAATGTGCAAAGTCAGAGATGTCTTCTGTTAGGCTGTCAAGGTACAGCTGAGATCTGAGAACTGAGTAAGAGTTTGCTAGGCAAAGAGGGAAATAAATTGTGTTTCTGAAAGAGACAATATCATTAAGGCCTTGACCACGTGGACTATTTGAGGAACTAAAGGACTTTCAGAGCGGTGGGAATGCTGAGATAGGGGAAGAGAGCAACAGCACGATAGCAAGAGACCAAACTATGTAGAGCATTAAAGGCACATGGAAATGTTTTTGTCTGTATACTAATTGCAATGGTGAATAATTTGAGGCATTTTATGGTAGGCATAAGAGGAGGGCAGGGTGAAGTTTTTAGTTTATTTCTGTTTTGTCTACAATGGAAAATGGATGAGAGAGAAAAAGGTTAAAGTACTATTCAAGTAATCCATTTGAAAGTTAATACTGTGTTGGAATAAGAAGGTTTGTGGTGATAGAAGGCAGCCAGGGAGAAGAGAATCAATTTGAGCTTTATTTGGGATATAGTGATGGGGCCTCACTATGCATTAGATGTGGGGCTTGATCAACAAATGGATATTGTCACGATTTATCCATGAAAATCCATCAACTTATTTTCCCCATTTTTCTTCCATAATGCTCTTCAATTCAAAAGCCAACTGTAGTTAAATCTGATGATCCTATATATTAGTGCCTGCATACAGGAAACCGAATATTGGAGGAGAAAAATCATATAGCTATACTGACTCGTTAAACTTTACAATAATGGCCATACACTCAAATGAGCACTCAGTACACAGCTCAGCAAGGTTACGTAATTCCCCATGCGATATTTGAGCATGCTGATCTGTTACATATGCTTTCTCCCCAGAACTAAAGCCACCTTGGAAACCCCAGCTGAAGACATCATCTTAATAGTGATTGAGAATTGAGAAAAGAGAAAGCACGTAAAAGGGATGCACTCATCCTCCAACCACCAAATTCTCAGGTTTCTGCATCTGTAAAGGTTTTCTGTCTGCGCTGCCTCTTTTATAGATAAGAGAAGTGAAGTGCCTCTGGTCTTTAAAAATTAACCTCTCCAGTTACCTAGTTGTGCCCTTGACCCTTCTTTTCTTTCTTTCTCAAGGATGTCCCTTATTTGCATTTATCTATTCTTCTTTCCCATCACAAAACATTTCTTCTTTATTAGATCGTGTATATTTGCACACAAAGAATATCTGTAACTTTCATCTTCAGAACAGGCTTTCCATTAACCTCACCTTTTCTCCCAATCACTATCTCTCTCTTTCCTTTTCTAACAAAGCATCTTAATTTTTTTGGCTGCTGGCCGGTATGGGGATCCAAACCCTTGAACTTGGTGTTACCAACACCGTGCTCTAACCTTAAAATTTTTTTTGTACTTATTGTCTTTACTTTCATTTCCCAATTATTCTTTAACCTATTTTTTTTTTCTTTTTGTCTTTTTTTGTGACCGGCAACGGATCACAACCCTCGGTGTTGCGCCCTCACCTCGCTCAGCCAGTGAGCGGGAACCGGTCTGTCTGTATGTGGGATCCGAACCCTCGGTGGGAGCGCCGCCGCACTTCCCAAGCGGCGCACTGCAGCAGTGCGCCACCAGGCCGGCCTATTCTTTAACATATTTTAATCTAGCACTGGAAAAGTAATTATCAAATTTACCAAGGACCCCAAATTGCCAAATTCAAAAGTTGTTTCTCTGTCTTCATTTCACTCAACACCTCTGCAATATTTAACACAGTTGGCCAACAGTTTCTCTTTATGATGCACTTGAATTTCTCGGATACTATTGTAAACTGAATAATGTCCTCCCCCCACCCTCATTAAAGATGTACATGTCCTAACCTAAAAATTTGTGAATATCTTAGAACTTGTTAATTCACATGAAAAATGACTTTGCAGATGGGATTAAGATAAGGATCTTGAGATGGGAAGATTATTCTGGATTATTTAGGTAGGACCGATGTAATTACAAGAGTCCTTTTGAGAGGGATACAGAAGAGTCAGAGTCAGAGAAGATGTAATGGTGGATGAAAGCGGAGGTCAGGGTAACTTAGGGCCATTAACCAGTAAATGTGGGAAGTCTCTGGATGCTGAAAAAGATGAAGAAACAGATTTTTCCCCAGAACTTTCAGGAGGAATGCAGTTCTGCCAATTCAGTTTAGATTCTGTCCTCGAGAAATGTAAGAGAATAAATCTGTGTGACTTTAAGCCACTACATTTGTAGTAGTATGTTGTAGCACCAATAGAAAACTAATGCAGCTTCTATGTCACCCTAGATTCTGATTTTTTACTTCTTATCACAATAGCTAATTTTTTTTAGATCTTCTTTGCCAGTTCTTCCTCTTCCCTCTAAAATAAATTTTGAGGCACCCCATGCCTTGGTCTTGAGCCTTTATCTATTCACCATCTGTGTGCTCTCGTTGGGTAATCACGTAGTGTTTCAGTGGCTTTGAGTGTTTGAGTGCCTTTTATATACTGATGACTCTCCATCCCAGCCTCTCAATCTTTAGACTGAACTCGAACTGCCAACTTGAAAGTTCTGTTTCATATCTAACAGGCACCTCAGTCTCTATACAGCCAATATAAATCCCTTAGTCTTCCCTCTCTCTGTAAATGACACTGCTATCTTTCCAGTCTAAACAATTCTCTAGTTATTATCTTACATTAAATCTAAGATCAAGTTCGGACAAGTACTCTACTAACATATATCCCAAATCTGTCCACATTCTCAACCTCTTTTACCACTTAATGCAGACCACGAAACTCTAAACTGGATTATTAAATCATTTCTTTTTTTTTCTACCTCTATAATTTGATTGTCCTATGGCAACCAAAAAAGTTTTTAAAATTAAGACAAAAATGACTTTACTCCTAGATTCAAAACCCTCCAATTGCTTCCCATCTATTTTAGAATTAAGTAAACTTTTTTTTTTACTATGGCCTATAAGGTCCTCAAATTCTAAGGTTAGAAGTTTGCAATAGGTGATACCAGAAGTGTATGCATTGATAACCAAAAAAACTACCCTTATCCTAGACCCTGCATGCAGGGTATAACCTAGTAACAATCCCAAATGTATATGTCATGTACAACCAATAGAAAACTTGATAAGGTAATTAGGCAGGGCTGTCTTTCTCTCTCCTTTGACTCTTCCCCCTCTTGAGATTATAAAATGCTAAACTCTCCTGGCCCTTTTCAGAATGCATTTCTCAAGCCACCTGACTATGTGTCTCCCTGATTGCAATTGTAATATTGACTTAATAAATAAATCTTTGTTGTATGTATTTGGCCTCAGTTTCTTTTTAGGTCAACAGCATCATATGAAGGGCTGTTGATGCCTTACCAAAAACAAAAAAATAAAAATAAATTTTAAAAAATTGAGTTTTTCTCTATGGTAGAAAGTTTAGTTGTAAAAGAACTTAAGAGAACTGAAACTGCCAAATTTCCCTTTTTGAATGATTCTGACCCTCAGAATCACTGAGTGACTCTAAAATGTGAAGGGGATTATTGAAATGAGAAAATATTGAGATGCAAATTAGTAGGAAGCCTGGTGGGGAACAGAGAGACCAGCAGATGGAAGCTTGTGGAAGCCCAGTGAACCAAACCACTCTCTTGCCCCGATGTTGCTACTAAAATTGCATGGTCCTCTTATTTGAATATGTAAGAAATTACAGTTCAAAATAACCTTAGTGATAATCTAGATGATACATTTATTTTATAAATGAGAAAACTAAATACTAAATGGTTCGAAGACATTTCTCAAGTCATGCACCTAATAGTGGAGATGAGACTAATTATGTAATTTTATATGCATGTGTATAATTTTATGTGGTATGTAATTATATACCTTATTAAAGTATATAAAATTCTTTTACATCTAATAGAAGATTTTTCAACATCCTGAGATAAAGGCAAAGCAGTTGTTATTTTTCCATTTTCAGAAGATGTAAATAAATCAAGTGTTTTGCCTAAGTGGTATTAAGCAAATAGCAGAAATAAAGCTAGAATTTAGGTTTTCAGACTATTAGTCTTCATCACCTTCTACTATATTGCATTACAATTTCAGGGGGTGCATTGTGCCACTAGACCCTAAATATTAACTGTAATGATTTCTTCTCAGTCTCCATATCAGACTAAAAAGGAGCCCAAAGTAGCTCAAGAAAGACCCTCCCTAAGAATAGGAAAGAAAGAAGTAGACACATTAACTTACATTTTATTGATGTGGGAGCACATTTTGCATTACAATTAAACTCAAATATCACTACTTCATTTAACATTTTTTCTTCAAGTAGGAAATTTACATGTCTATTAGTGATATAATAAAAAAGAACAATTGCTTTTATGTTTAATAAAGTATTATCTATAATATTTTATTTATATAGTATTATGCTTTCCATTTTAAGCTAGAAGATATAAAATAATTCTCATTTATATTAGTATTCCTTAGATAGACTTTTAAAGAGGAATCCTAGGGAGATTAGAATAAGTCCTCAAATCATGAATACTAAGTAGATTTGGTGCAGCAGTGCTCAGATCGGCTTCTTAAAATTAGGTTGGCAGTAAAATACCTGATTAGCATTGTGGGTTTTTAGGAAAGTTTGTTTCTACCTTCTAAGGGAAAAGTGCCCATTGTTTATTTATTCAAGAATTATTTATTGAGGAAGAGTTAGTCACAGTGAGAAAGAGCATAGGTTCTCTCAAAACCTGTTTCTGCAACTCTACATAGTTAGTCCTAGACAAGTTAATTAACTTCCCTCTGACTCAGTCTTCTCATCTGTAACCCTCCTAATGGGGTTGTTGGAAGTACTAAATGATCAGATTTTATAAAGCACTTAGCACAGAAAATAAATGGTTTTGTAAAACACTCAGAGAAATGTTAATTATTATAATTTGTAAAAGAATGGAAATAGATATAAGCATGCCTTCTCTCCTTTTTTCCTCCAACCCATCTCCTTTTAAAAAATTTTCTTTCTTTCCTTTCCTCCTTTTTTTTTTTTTTGGCTACTTCTCCCTCTCCTGAATCCTTCCTAGAAGACAACCTGCAAGTCTACAACATAGTTCTGAAGAAACTATTTTGAGATTGCACCAATGATCCCAAACAAAGGGCACAAAACTGGAACAATTTGAAAGTTTCCAGCACTTTTAGAGCAAGGAAAAGAAAACCTGAGCCAAAGCACAATGACACACACTCTCTCTTTTTCTTGCAGTATAAAACTTCAGGCATGCTTTGGCTCAGGAAATTATCTGTCCTTCAGCTGCTCTTTGATATAGGTGAATTCAGCCTTTAACCTCAACTTGAGTCACATGAACTACAATTTTTCTTGACACCCTCCAGAATGTAAGCTCACTGAAAGCATGGATATTGATTGTTTTCTTCACCCTTGTATCCCCAGTGCCTAGAACGCTGTCTGGCATATAAAAGATGCTCCATTTATACTTGTTGAATGAAGGAATGAGTATCACCAATGTGCCAAGAACTTTGGTAGGCGATAGTGATACGACGATGAAAGAGGCTAATAAGCTATCCCTTTGAGAATCCTACTGTCTACTAGCGCATACAGACAAGTAAACAGGCAATAGCAGGTTATGGTGGTGAGGTCTGTGATGGAGACCATATGCTATCAGGGGTGTGAGTGTGATTGTGAAGAGTATTTATAGCCTAAGGATGCTGTCCACTCCCCAAGCCATGTGCCTAAATGAGTTGAAGACACAGGGAACATCTTTTTCAAAAATTCATGTAGGCATGATCATGTGAGCTTGTAAGGAGCTCTGGATACTATCAAACCCCGAAAGGTAAATATATTTAAAAAAAAATGCAAAGGAAGAGCTTACAGAAAGAAGTAACATGAAGTACTTTGAGTAGTACTGAATCGAAGGAGGTGATAAACAAAGAAAAAGAATGTTCCAGACAAATGCAATAATCACATGGCAAATAAAGCTCATCGACTTTTTCCTACCACTTAGCAGGACTGAATTGAAAAAGCAGAGATTGGAAGAGCATATTTGGTCAACTGAAAATATATAATGAAGGTGAGAAATGAGGTTGGAGAGGTGAGAAATTTCTAGAAGTTAAAGGATATTATAAGGCATGTTAAGTAATTCAGACAGTCTTGAGGCTAGTGTAAAAAAATACTGGGTGTAATATTGTTGGATTTTTACTTTTGAAAACTAATCAGGGCTATGCTGAAAATGGATTGCAAGTGGAAAGACCAGAGGTGGTAAAAACAATCAGAAAGTCTGAGAAAAATTCAGGAGATCCTGAAATAAGAGAAATAAATTTAGATAAAAACAGGAAATAGGTAGATTCAGAGTTATTTAGGAGATATCATTGACAAAGTTCTTATACATTTTTTTTTTACTATAATCCAAAGTAGAAAATGCATTTAATGACATATCTCACTGTACGTGTGTGCGTGTGCACACACACACATATTCATGTTCATACACATAGTTGTATCTGGAAAAAAGTTTCAGACAATACTATGTATTACTTATTCTGATATCTTCTCTTCTATTTTATTTTTAAAATATTAATTATGATCTGCTCAATGTTTTTTATGACCCATTATACAATCATATTAAAAACCAAAATCATTAATCCATGTGACTTTATGATTGATTGAATGTGAAGTTGATAGTAGAGATACAGGATGAAAAAAAATGTCCTGTTTAGACAAGTGCATGGATAGTAGGACCCTTTAAAAAAAAAAAATAAGAGGCAGCCCAGTTTGGGGGTTATGTATATATTTTTTGAATGCTCTATGAGATTTCCAGTGGAAGTGTCTAGTACATGGTCGTATATTGCTATAGAACTTATGGAGTAAGTCTGGGCTAGATAAGAATACAGAGTTTCTTGGTGATTAAGAGTGCAACCTGTGAATCCAGAATATCTGGGTTCAAATTCTGGATACAGTAGTTCCCTCTTATCTGAAGGAAATTATCTGATAAGTTCCAAGAGCCTAGTGGATGTCCAGAACTGGGGATAATACCAAACCCTATATATACTGTATTTTTTTCTGTCCATACATGCATGCCTGTGATAAAGTTTAATTTATAAATTAAGCACAGTCAGAGATTAACAACAGTAACTAATAATAAAACAATGTATTCTAATAAAAGTTATGTGAATGTGCTCTCTCTTTCACAGTATCTTACTGTACTATGCTCACCTGTTCTTAGATCTTGGTTAACTGAGTGTAACTGGAACCATGAAAAGTGAAATCACAAATAGGGGGGCTACTGTATAGCATTTACCAGCTGTCAAACACTAGGCAGGTTAATTTTATCCTTTCTAAGCCTTTGTTTCTTTAAATCTACAATGGAGAAAGTAACAAAATGGGTGGTTGTCAGGATTATGGAAATAATGCATATGAAGTGTTTAGCACATAACTGGTACATGTAAATGCCCAGTAAATATGGGCTATTGTAATTGTTCTTATTTTATTATTACTAATTCTATTATTCTTTAAGAGTCCCTGAATGCAACATAGATTAGCAGTTAGGAGGGTGCTTCAGTTCCCACTACCAAGAATCAAGGGCCATGTATGTTTGCAACAAGTCACTGCCTATGTAACCTGATCACAACTGATTGTTACTTTCCTGCCTCTGCAGCACTGTTACAGAAGGGAGTTTCAATCAATAAGGGATTTCTCGACTTTACACCAACAACTGTCTGATTAAGAAACCCAGGATAAGAACCAAATAACATTTCTACAAAGCTGTTAATAATTCAACTCATAATTCACAGTGGCCTGAAGAAAAGAGTTTCTATATTTTACTCGAGAAGTTTTTAGGTAGATAGTGGGTTCAGCTGCTTATAACAGTGCAATCACGGACTTGGGCTTTTCCTGTCTTTCTGCTCTGCCATCCCTAATGTGTTTGCCTTGGACATTGTACTTGCTGACTGATGTTCTAAGGGCAACTGCTCCAGTTCTAAGCATCATATCTGCATTCAAAGGACAAAGGGAGATGAACGGAAAGGATTGTACTAGTAGTTTGCATTTTGTTTTCATTAAGAAAACCACAGTTTTCCTACAATATTGTCTAGATGGCTTTTTTTTTTTTTCTATACTTGTTTGTACAAATTTGTCATTTCTAGCTAATCGGAAGTCTAGGAAACTGGGCAACTGTATCATCATGCTCAGCTTTGACCATGGTTCTTAACTTTGATAACACATTTTATCTTAGTCTGTTTTGTTATTATGACTGAATACCTGAGACTGGGTAATTTAAAGAGAAAAGAAATGTGTTTCTTACAGTTCTGGAGGCTGGGTAATCCAAAGTCAGGTGGCTGCATCTGGTCAGTTTCTAGTAAGGTTTTCTTCCTTAACCTCATTACCTGGCAGAAGGCACCACGTGGCAAGAGAGCAAGACCTGTGTGTCAGATCAGGTCTCTCTTCCTTTGCTTATAAAGCCACCAGTCCCATTAAAAAGGCTCTATCCTGATGACCTTATCCAAGTTTAATTACCTCCCTAGGCCCTACCTCTAATCAACACAGGAATTTGGGGACTAAGTTTCTAACACATGAAATCTGGGGTACACATTCAAACCATAGCAACATTAGAATCATCTGCAGAGCTTTAAAAATACTGAATTCTGGGTTCATTTGTTTAGGCCTTGAGATAGGTTTATTAAGGGCTGAAACAAAATAGATATTATGTTCCAGGGTTACCTTGTTGCACACAATGTCCCCTGGAGGTGTACATGCAGAAACTGCATAATCACTCAGAAATTCCTACTGTTAGCAAGGAGAACAGAAAAAGGAATCCTGTGTAAGCAATTAAATGTGTCTTCCACCAGGGGCTAATACAAAGCCTGGCAAACAGAGCCTTATTAATCAGGTGTCTGGATGAGATCCCAGAAATGGACAGGGACCAATTTTCATGGCAGCAGTTACTTAATGGATTTGGCTGGGGACTGTCTAATCTTAACACAGATTTTTTTTATATGTATATATAAGGGCATGCCCTTTTACCAAACGTATTTTAATAGCTTCCTAATAAATATTTTATCACTTGAAAAATTTAGATTAGCTACTTTTTTTTTTAATCAATCAGAGATTATACTCACCCACGTGTGAATGATAAGGCAACATCTTATCCATGGACAGAAAAGAAGAGCCTGCCAATGGAATGAAGTAGAAAGTGGGCTTAGACATAGCACTGTGCCAAATATTTAAAGGATTGACAGAGGAAAAGAAGCCTGAGAAGTGACCAGAGAGACGGGAGGAAAAGAAAACAATCTCAAGGAAATGCAAAGTCAACCATTTGTCTGCTGCAAACAGATTAAAATGATCAGAGTTTGGGGTTTATCTAGTACCCAGATTATCAGTGGTAAATTGTTTAAGATAGAGAGCGGTGGGGTGAATGAGAATTAAGTGAGGAGTGAAAGATGCAGGGTTGAGAATTCTTTCAAGGTTTTCACACATAAAGGTGAAAATAGTGAAAAGAATGGCAGCTTGAGGAAAACATGAGTTGGAGGGAATTATTGTTATTTTCTTTTTTTCAAGATGTGAGAGACCTGAGATTGCTTAAATAATAATAGGAATGTACAAAAAGAGGGGAACTAGGTGTAGAAGCTGGAAAGTACAGGAAAGAAAAGGAATAGTTTATAAATATATAGGCTCCTGAAGAAAGAGGGCAGAAGCCTTCCTTCCACCTGCACAGAAAAGGGAAGGCCTAAGATTGCAATCCTTACGAAGTTCTGCCTGCAGGGTTGGCCCTTGGCTGGCCCCAGGGAATGTGGATTTCAGGAGAGTTCCCATCATTACCAGAACTATTCAGAGGGGCTCATTGTGCCTAAATTTTGTGAAAATAATACAGTTTATACTGGAGATCTGCTTTCTTTCTGGGAGTCTGGAATTTTGATACATGCTAGGCAGAGGGTGCCTATGTGACCAGCCCCCAGTAAAAAAACACTTGGCACCGAGTCCCTAATAAACTTACCTAGTAGACAACATTTCGTACGTGTTGCCACAACTTAATGCTAAAGGAATTAAGGGCATCTTGGGTAACTTCACTGACAGAGGACTCATGGAAGCTTGTGGCTGGTTTCCTCTGAACTTTGCCCCATTCTCCTTTTTCCTTTGCTAATTTGTTTTGTATCATTTCCTCTGTAATAACTCATATCCAGGAGTCCAACTATGGGCTGAGTCTTATCAGCCCTTCTATTGAATTGAGGAAACTTGGGGTGGTCTTGGGGCTCCCCAACATACCATATGGTGGAAAGTACAGGTTATGGTAAAGGTGAAGGATGCATATTCCCGTGCAACTGGAAGGCAGAGGTCAAGTCTGAGAGTTCATTTTGGATTGCCATCTGATAAAAGGGAATGAGAAGATTTTAGAATATAATTTTTGAAAAAGTTTCTATAGATTAAGAGATCTAACTAGAAAAATATAAATGGATTACCAAAGGGTACTGATTAGCCTAGTTGCACTGAAGATCGTGAATTTATAAGAATATAGAGGTGCGTATGTATGCTCATGTGCACGCTTTAATCCAGCAAGCTCTAAGAATCCTGTATGCAGATCAGAGAAGTTGGTTGAATTGTTTTAAAGTCAGGGATTTGCTAACAATTTGCAATGTCATGATGAGAGGACATGTATAGGAAAAGTTTATTTGATGGGTCATATAGTTTTAGCTTGCTAGGAAAGAATGAATCTAGGAAAGATGAGTTTCTAGAAAAAGTGACTGGATATCTCTGGGAAGAGGACTGAAGTAAACTACAGGAACATTACAAATAAGAAAGGCCATGGCTGATGGGAAAGTTGGCATAGTGACAGTAGTGGGTTGAATAGTGGCCCCTGGAAAGGTAAATCTATATCCTAATACCAGGAAACTGTGAATATGACCTTATTTGGAAAAAGGGTCTTTGAGGATATAATTAAAGATCTCAAGATAAGATCACCCTGGTTTTTCCAGATGGACCCTAAATCTAAGGTCAAATGTTTTTTATAAGAAATACACAAGAGAGACACACAGGAAGAAAAAAAAGAAGGTCCTGCCAAGGAACGCCCACAGCCACCAGAAGCAGAGGGATCAAGGAAGGATTCTCCGCTCGAGTCTTCAGAGTGCAGTCCTGCCAACAACTCGATTGGGGTCTTCTGCTCTCCAGAACTGTGAGGAAAATCTTTCTGTCATTTAAAGACACAAGCATTGTGGTAATTTGTTACAGTAGCCCTAAGGAACTAATACAATGACTGTAGAAAAATGTGGCTGAATTAGAGTGATATAAAAATAATCAAAAATGGGCCGGCCCGGTGGCGCACTGCTACAGTGCGCTGCTTGGGAGCGCAGCGGCACTCCCGCCGAGGGTTCAGATCCCACATACAGACCGGCGGCTCACTGGTTGAGCGAGGTGCGGGCGCAACACCGAGGGTTGCGATCCCGTTGCCGGTCCTGGTCCGGTACGGGCGCGACACTGAGGGTTGCGATCTGTTGCCGGACACGAAAAAAGACAAAAAGGAAAAAAAAAAAATCAAAAATGAAGAAATCAACATGAGACAGAAAGATATTGAACCTGCTACCCGTGTGGAGTTCGGAGTCTCCCGGAGAAAAGACAGGAGGATACGGAGAGGAGAAAAAGGCAAGCAAGGATCATCTGAAATATGTCAAAAGTAATATGTAACAATATATGTAATGAATTTATAAATTACAAATGTTTCATGCAAGTAGAACACTCTATTGGGGAATTTTTAAAGAATGTAATGTGACTATAATCATGTTAATTAACAATAATCACTATTGTTTTATTTCAAATATCTTCTTTCCATTCATTAATGACAAATATCTAAAGGGATTCAATTTTACTTTTCGATGCCTATAAACAAACATCTAAGAATTCCAAAATTTTAACTGTGTCTTAAAAATAAACCATAAGAAGAACACTTCCACGTGCAGTATACCATGCTATCAACGTCAATTGCAACCAGTAGAATATTCCATTTCCTATATTGCACTTCTGGGGTGTTGCAGAAAATATTCATGTACCTATCATCATATCTTCAGCTCTCATATCAACCCTAATGCTCGCATCCAAAGAAGTTAATTGACCTCTAAGAAATGTCATAGCTCATCAGTTCTGGGTAGTCAAGATCTTAAAGTCAAGTTCGTTGGACTTCGAAGACTGTCCTTTACATTACCAGATCTTGAAGCAAGAAAGAAAGGTGCAAGGTAGTTGATGTTCTTCCTCCCATAAAAATGAGGGTTGCCCCTGTGCTTTGTGTAAAATGTCAAATGAGTAATTTAAATTATGAGGGGCTGCTTTTTTAAACCTAACAAATGCTTTGTGAGTTCATTTTGCCTAATTGTTGTCACATCCTTGAAATATCATATCACTTTAGCACTTTCCTAATCTATGAAGTGGTGTGATACATTTTAAAACAACTTTGTTTCATATTTGGCCTTTCGAAAGCATCATGCTTTATGGTCCATCAGCTGTGTGGTGGCAATAATCACAGATGTTTTGTGCATGGTGTAAGCTGTGCTCAGAGGCTTTTATTTCACTTCTACAGGCTGTCTACAGAAAAAATAAACAAGTGAAGTTTAATAAATGATAAATCTGAAAAATATAATATTAGTGGTGCAATTGAAATAAATGCAGCAGGATGCATATCCATTTTAATTATGGTTGACTTTTTTCTTCATTGTAGTATAGTAATTATGCCAAGTTATTCTCATTTCTATACAAATATTCAACTACTGGAAATATCCATATCTACATTAAGAAACACATAACATTTTGCCCCCAAAATAGTTATGGTTTTATATTATTACAATTAATATCTATTACCTATACCTTGAATGATAGACACCATGCACATAGCATACTGATTTTCTAAAACTAAAACAATGTTGATAATAATTCAATTAATAAAAAATTATTTGGAAGGCATAGTAGTCTCTACAATAATATCTTGAATAATAAACAGTATCAACTATAATACTTTAAAATGATCAAGAATGTATGTTACAAACCTATGCAACTATATGCAGACCTTTAGTAATAGATAACCGTGATGGATTAATGGCTGAAGATCAGTTTCACTGTATTATTATGTGTTTATTGTACTTCATTATCTTGATATATTTAGTCTACTATATACAAATGAAAGAATAACCTATTCTTTAGTTTTTCCATTTTTCATTAGTTACTTATACTGTTCAGGTTATCACAGGCAAATCTACTGTATAATAATTCAAATTATTTTCTTCCCTCCTCTCTTTTTACTATCCAGGCTTTTGTACTAAGCAATTTATTCGTGGTGTCTCATATTTCTGAGACTGCTTCTAAACCAAGTAGTCTTGAGAACAGCCCAAGCTAGTGAAAGCAGAATCGGTATATCTCATGAGAATTGGTGGCATATTCTGGATCAAGTGATCAGTCCAATGAAGTCGAATGAACTGAGGATGCACAACTGGCCTCAAAGCAGCCAATCCATGGTTTTTCCAGCAACCTGTGAGAGAACCTGTTTTAAAATGTTCTAGCCCAATTGAGATACATTGAAGTGGATAATCATATGCTTTTTCTTTAATGTATGCAAGAAGGAGAGTATCTTAAGATAGTAAGTAGGGAGAAGACACAAAGAAAGGAGTGAGTAGCTAAGATGCACTCACGAACATCAACTCCTACTGCCACGGTCCATACAGCTTGTTAGATTTTGAATGATGTTCTAAATATCTATTTTTTTCTGAGGACAACTATGATCCAATTCCTTTTTGTTTCTGCAGTGTTAACATGTTTGCCTAGCTGTATATATGAGATTCTTATTTTCTGAAATGCCAAATGTATATTTATCATCAATTCCCAATTATTTTCTGTGACTAAGAAGCATTTTAAAAACACTTATTAAAAAACCATTTATTCAGTATCTATTGTGTTGGGGACTATCGTGGCACAGGTGCTCTGCGTGTGATACCTACATTAATTGAGAACTTGTGGGATGCAAGAACACAAAGAGAATCATGTGCCCAGCCTGTGGAAATCTAGCAACGATTCATGTAGAAAGTCACTCTCAGCTGATCCTTGAAGGAAAAGAAAGTTATAGCCTAAGTTATGCTCATTTAAAATCAATTTCAGTGAGGTGTAATTTACACAATAACATGTACACAGTTTAAGTTCAGTGAGTTTTGATGAGTGTACATATTCATGTGTATTGATCACCCATGTTATCACCACAACCACAGTCATAATATAAAAAGTCTTCATTGTCCCAAAAGCTTCCCTTTGCCCCTCCCCTACATCCTCAGGCAAGACCGATCTCTCAGTTGTCTCTACAGATTAGATTTGTCTTTTCTAGAGTTGCACATAAATGTAATCAGATCATATGTACTCCTTTGTGTCTAGCTTTTGTTCACTCAGCACAGACTTTGGTGTTTACCCTCATTGCTGCAATATTTCTTCACAGTAGTATTCAACTATATGAATGTACCACTATTTGTTTATGTATTTACTAGTTAATGAACATTTGGGTTCTCTCCATTTAAAAAAAATATTTATTTATTGTTACTATTATTTTACATTCTAAGATGTTGTGGAGCAGTTGGAGGAAGAGGGGAGAAAGGGAACGGGGAGAGAACAGGAGGAGGAGGAAAGAGGTGTGGTCAAGTCCTGGGGCAACCCCCTCATTCCAGCAGGGGAGCCCAGAGGGCTTCCGGTGGCAGCTTGGTCATGTCTGGGCTGGATGTGGGCTTTGGGGGGATGTGGCTGAGGCCCTCGGCCCCCTACTGCCCTGGCTGGGAAGCCCGGGGCAATTCCAGTGGTGGGCTGGTGGTCATTGCTGGGCTGGATGCAGATGTCACTGGGGGGAGGCATGGCTGAATCCCTCAGCCCTCCCACCACCCTGGCTTGGGAGCACAGGGGGCTTTCAGTCCTTCTGCGTTTTATAGGTGTTCTTTGGTGGTGTTAGGCCTTTACTGGTTAACATCAAAACTTTGTCTCCTATCTGTGGGTGTTTTGTGTTTTCTTTCACATCTGTGTTGGATTGTTAGCTGTTCCCACCACTTAAACTCTGCACTGGAAATAGTTTGTTGTCCTTTGCTTACTTCTAAAATGGGGGAACTTCCTAAGGGAACCAGCACTTGAGCCCTGTGGTTGAGCTAAACTTCTTCATTGCTGCTGGTTCCCTGGGGAAGGCTTTTTGTGAGCTCAGGTTTTAATGGCTGACTTTGTATCTACTTCTGGGTCTTGTGAGGTCTGGTACATGTAGGTCATGTGGAAACTCTGGTCTGGGCCTGAGTCCTTTCAGCAAACTGCACCCCCTGCAGTTCTATATTCCTGATTAGTCTCCACGGAGCTGTCCTGTACTGATTGGAGGGCAGATCAGCTGTCCTTGCTGTGCCCCAGTGTTCCCCTCTGGGCCTGTCTCCCCCACACTCCAAACACTTCCCATGGGATGGGTCATGCACCTGTCCTTTGGGATCACTCACCGGCCTCTGAGTGTCTCCTTGTTTGAATTGTCTGTGGCCCCTCACTCCTATGTGGGTCCATGGGAGCCCCGTTAGTGGTCTTGCTGGCCTGGGGGCACAGCATACATAGGGCACAGTAGCAACTTTTGCCATCTCTTGCTTCATGTGCTCACCCAGCCAGCCTTAAAGTGCCCAGGGCTCACAATGGTAGGAGCAGTCCTTTCTTTCTCTCATCGTTTTGGCTTCTCCTGCCTTCATGAATGCCATAGGTCTATCCTCCTCTTCCCCTGAGCTCTAGCAGCCCTAGCTGGGCATTTATTGTTTTCTAATAGTTGTAAATTGGTTGTGGGAGAGAGCAATGCTGGGTACTGTCTATTCTACCATCTTTTTTTTTTTTTTTGTCCTTTTTGAGACCGGCCGCACCACGCTCAGCCAGTGAGCGCTGTGAGCCCACCGGTCATCCCTATATAGGATCCGAACCCGCAGCGGGAACGGGAGCGTTACAGCACTCCCAGCCCTGCACTCTCCCGAGTGCGCCACGGGCTCGGCTCTATTCTACCATCTTGATCAGACATTTCCTGTCTCCAGTTTTCAGTTGTTTCCAGTTTGGAAATACTACACGTAAAGCTGTTTTAAAATTTTGTGTAAAAGAAATTTTGTACAAGTATATTTTCATTTCTCCTGGGTAAATAGCCATAAGTATGGTAAATGTATTCTTAACTTTTAAACTACCAAAATGTTTTTCAAGGTGATTGTGCCATTTTACATTCTCACTTGCAATGCCTGAGAGTTTCAGTTGCTCTGATCAACTCTAAAGCTTGGAATTGTAAGTCGTTTTAATGTTTGACATTCTAGTGCATTTGTAGTGATATCCCATCGTGATTTTGGGTTTTTTTTTTTTTAATTTACATTTCCATAATGACTAATAATGTTGCACATTTTTATGTGTTCAGTAGCCATTTATTTTTCTTTCCTGCCTATGTTTTACAATTTTTGCCTTACTATTATTGACATGAAACAGTTTTTTACATAGCCTGTTGAAAATCCCTTATCAGGGAAGTATAGATTAGACAAAAGAAGGAAGGAAGGAATGAAGGAAGAAAGAAGGAAGGAAGGCAGACAAAGAATATTTTTATTTCCAGTCTGTAGCTTGCTTTTTCATTTTCTTAAAGAAAACTTTTTGAGAAGTTTTTAATTTTGATAAAATCCATTTTATCAATGTTTTATGTTTTGTGAAAAAATATTTGCCTATCCAAATTTTACAGGAAATTTCTCTTATATTTTATGTTTTTCCTTCTATATTTTTATGGTTTTAATGCTTATAGGTAGGTCCAAGATAGATTGCAAATAGATTTTTGTGTGAATAGTGTAAAATAAGGATTGGGATTTATTTCTTTCCATAAGGGTGTCCAAGTCTTCAACTGCATTTGTTAAGTTATATGTGGTTCAGCAAGATTCTTTTAAGTCTAGGTAATCAGCTTTTTCTGTGCAGGTCTAGAGTACCTTTTACTTTGGCAGTTATTTGGCCCTACCCCTGAAGGGCTCCCCTTCTCACGTTTTTACTAAATACCTTAAATAATAAGAGTGTCACCATGGCTGATCGCATCTCAAATACCTGCCAGTCCTATACATCACAGCTCTTTTTTCCTCTGTGCTTGAGGATTACCATTTATGATACTCAGAAAGATTATGAAATGTTCCCTGCATTCAAACCAGTAAGAAGTCTTGAACCCAAGATTCCAAATTGCATGTGTTTTATTTTATATCTACATGAATTTCTATTATCCCGTCTTGTTCATATTTTGACCAAAAAAGAACAACATAAGCACTAACAAGAACAGGTGTAGATGTGTGTCTGACAGTTTCAGATATGGAAAGTATCTCTCTCTCATTGATTCAAAAGTGGGATGGAAGACAAATGGGACAGGATACTGCCAAAAATATTGTTTATGGAAAGACAAGTTGCAACTGTCTTAGGAATAACAGTGAAAGTTATACTAATAAAATTGAATGAACAGCCAACTTCAAGCAAGAAACTGGAAGAAATAGATCTATGTTTAGGGATACTATTTTTTTCTGTCTCAGTATAGATACCCATAAGAAAATGCCTATGGTTCTCTAGATTATAAATAATGAGAGAAAGGCAGTTGCTTAGAAAAGAGATTTTTTAGACAGTTTAGCTATTCAAAGGTAAATAAATAGAACATTGCAGCTAACTGGTAGAACTAGTGAATTAAAGCAGAGTAAAGATATTTTAAATTTGGACCAGAAAAAGAATGGTTGTGTCTTGAAATAGGTTCAGCTCATTATTGTAGACAAATTCAAAACAAGAATTGTTAAATAAGAGAGAGGTATATTTTCCTACCACAGAAAATAAATTAGGAGGTAGACAGTCCGAAACTGGTATAGTGGTTCCACAATATCATCATCAAACTAAAATTTTGATCTTTCTTTCCCATGTGTTTGGGCCATAATCCCAAAAAAACACAATCCCAAACACCATAATCTAGAATGTTGAAATCCTGAAAGCTCCAAGTCCCTGAAGTCTAAAATTCCTAACATCTAAAATTTTTAAAATTTCAGTCTTGAAATATTAAAATTCAGAATGTTGAAATCCCACTTTAAAAAAAAGTGTAAGTGTATTCTCTGAGGAATGCCATGTCCTAAAAAAAAAAAAAAAAAAGCAGCTATTCATGAAGTCATGCAAGACTTCAAAATATAGTTAATAATTGTGAGAGTCCAGTTGTATGGACTACCTCCATACAACTGCCTATAATATATCCCTATAATACTCCTATTCATATGTCATACACTTTTTCATATGTCAAATTTTCTTTTTAGTTTTTTGTTTCTTTTTTCTTAGTTTTTTTCTGACTATTTTAAATCATCGACATTATTTTTTACAATTTGCTCTGCTATATATTTCACCTTTGCATCATTTCCAATACTGGAGGCATACGTTGTGTAAAGACTTTTAGTGAGTTCTAATTTCTTTTATGCATTTTTTGCAAATTTGACTCCATGAAAGTACATTATCACAATGTTGACTTTGTGTGTGAGCTTTGTGTGTGTACATAAAAATGTTGAAACTGTCTCAATAAATGAAGAGGTGTCCTTTCTGAACATCTGCATTTGTGAAAAATAAAATTTCTAGAGATCTCAGCTCTTTGGGCAAGTGCATACTCCGTGATAACCCATCACAGTTTCTGATTGATCTTGTCAAATTACTTAGGTTGTCTATCACGTTATTTCAGATGATCACAGTTGCAAAGTTGGGTGCACACAACTGTATTATTACCAACTGTAGTAATATGCATTTAAACATTTCACTTTTTCTTTATGAACACAGTTAATCTGCTCATCACTGTTACATCTATGAGACTGTCATTAGTATACCTGAGTGTTTATGCTTGTAAAAATAAACATGTTATTATGTATTTTATTGTGTAAACAGGCCTATGAAGTGTTCTGCCTTGTTTCTGTATGTTTCTCAAATAAATCCCCTTTTGAAAATGTAAATAAATGTCTTTTGAAGAACTTTTGTTATTTCTTCAAAATTACATTTTTGAGATTTTGAACTTTTGGGATTGTGCATGTAGATCTTAGGGATTTTGGTCTTTTTGGGATTTCAGCATTTGGGATTCTGACAGTTGGTATTGTGTCTTTCTGGATTATGATCAGTGATCAGCACTGCTTTTCTATCATTTTGGTACAATCCTTCCATCTTCAAGCTTCCACCACATAGGTTGAGAAAGTGGTTCAATAATTTTGTTTATAAGATTCCTATTGCAGGAAGGTGAAGTAACAGCGGGAGAGCAGACTGAGTTGGGGGGTTCACTTTAAACAGCCAGACCCACATAACACTGCTGCTTAAATCTACTTCACCAAAATTAGTCACGTTGCCAAGCTAGCAGGAAAAGAGGCTAGGAAAATGTAGACTTTTATTAACATCAAAAATGAGCTCTGCTAAAATCTGGGTTCTGGTATTAAAGGGGATTAGAAAATTGGATGTTGGAATAGATAAACAGGATTTTCTATATCAATGGCCATTTCATTTACTAAGTGAGTAGGATTAGAAAGAATATTATGAATTTAATGTGGGTCATGTGGAGTTTTTCTGTGCTGTCAGAACACTTACGTGATCATTTCACGTATGTAACTAAATGCGGATATAAAGCAGGGTATATATTGAAATTATTTATTAAATGCAGTCTAGCTAGTTTTCTGTTGTTGCATAGTTTTGTAGTTCTTGTTTTTTATCTAGGTAAATAACTTTATTTTTCATTATAGGAACTTCATAAAGACCCATCAACATTTCAGTGGAATAGACAGTTTATCCCTCCCCTCAAAATCTTTGTCTTCCTGCTTCTACTAGTCTTTATTTTTCCCAAAAGTTTCATTTATTTATTTTAATTGTGGTAGCATATACATAACATAAAATTTACCATTTTTAAGTGTACAGATCTATGGCATTAAGTATATTCACGACTGTGCGATCATCACTACCATCCATTTTGCAGAAAGATGTGTAATACGCAAGAGACATCAAGATACTTTCAGAGTCACAATTACTAATGCAAATAAGTGACTTCAAGGTGGTCCAGAATAAGCAAGTATATTCTCTATTTTGTAGTAACTGTACACCAAATCTACTTAACAGCTTTATCTGATCGAGCAGTATCTGCATATATATCAATAGTCACCATCCCCAGTCACTGTGTCATCTCTCCTCCTCTCATTCACTTCGTTCAGGTCGTCTGACCCTCCTGTTTATTTCTCAAACTCCCCAAGCTCACCCCTACCTGAGAGCTTTTGCTCCTGCTGTTCTCTAGGCTCCACCTCTCTGCCCCACCCACAGTGTCCCAGATCTTCATGGCTCCATTTCTTCCCTCCTTGGGGGTCTTATGTCAAGTATCACTCTTATATGGAAGTCTTACATGATCATCAACTTCAGAATTATAGTCCTTCATCCAAATTTTTTCCTATTCCCCTAGCCTCCTTTTCTTCTTTCACAGCATTTATTATCATTTACTGTGTTATATTTTACTTTATGATTTCTATTTACTTTATATTTTTATTTTTGTTTAGTGTTAACTGTTGTTTTATGCACTGCTTTATTCACTGTAATTCTCCATGACTGGAACACATGGTGTATTAGTCTGTTTCTGTTGCTGATAACACAATACCTGAAACTGGGTAATTTATGAAGAAACAAAATTTATTTTGTACAGTTTGGGGAGCTGGGAAGTCTGTGGTCCAGGGAGCACATCTGGTGAGGGCCTTCTTCTACAGAGATGTAGGATGTCACTTGATGAATGGGCTGAGCAAGAGTGAGCTAAGCTTCTCACTCGTCCTCCTTATAGAGCCATCATAACCATGCCCATTACCACCCATTAAACCATCAATGGATTAATCCATTCATGAGAGTACAGGCTCCATAATCTATTCACCTGTTAAAGTCCCCACCTTCAATTACCATAATAAGATTTCCCAACTTCTTGATGCTGTTGCAATGGAGATTAAGTTTCAATGAGTTTTGGGGGATATTCAATCCACAGCATTTTACCCCAGCCTCCCAAAATTCATGTCCTTTTCACATACAAATACATTCATTTCATCCCCATAACCCCAAAGTCTTAACCTGTCCCAGCACCAACTCAGAAAGTCCAAAGTCTCATCTGTGAAATTAAAACAAGTTCTCTCCTTCCAAGACACAATGGTGGAACAAGCATAGAGTACACATTACCATTCAAAAAAAGAGAAATAGTCAAAAGAAAGAGGTAACGAGTCGTAAGCATGTCTGCAACAAAGCAGAGCAGGCATCAAATCCTAAAGCTCCCTTGACTCCATGTGCGACATTCTCTGCACACTGGTGCAGGGGTTGGGCCTCCAAGTCTTCAGGCAGCCCCACTCCTATGGCTTCCAGGGCTCAGCCCATGCTTCAGGTCTCCAAGGATGGTGTTGTACACTGATTGCTCTATAATTCCAGGGCACCATGGCTGTCCTACTCCCATGACTCCACTAAGCAAGACCCTGGTGGGGGTTCTCTGCTGGAACTCTGACCCCACATTTCCTCTCAGCATTGCTCTAGTGAGGGCACTCTGCTGTGATTCCACCCCTGGGACAGATCTCTTCTTGGGCCCCCAGGCTTCTCCATACATCATCCTTTGAAATTGGAGTGGAGGCTCCCATGCCTCCTCAGCTCTGCATCCTGTGAGCATGCAAACTTAACAACACATGGACACTGCCAAGGCTTTAAGCTTGTATCTTCTGAAGCTGCTGGTTCAGTAGCATCTGGGACCTATTTAGCCATGGCTGGAGCAGCTGGACAGCCCAGAGCAGCCAGGGTGTGGGATCAGCATCCCAAGGTGGCCCTGAGCAGCAAGTCTGCGGAGGGCCTCAGTCCTGTTCGTCCAAACCATTCTGTCTCCCTAGACCTCTGGGTCTGTGATGGGAGGGGATCCCTCAAAGAACTCTGAAATGCCTTTGGAGTATTTTTTTTCCATTCTCTTGATAATCCCTTCCTTCTTTGCTAATATCCTTAGCAAACAGTCACTGGGCTACACCTTTGATTTCCTCTCTCAAACAGACTTTCTCACTCTTTATGTGGCCAGGCTGAAAGTTTTCCAGTTTTTTACCCTCTGCTTCCCTTTTAATTATACATTCTACCTTTATGTCACACCTTTGCATAACTCAGCATAGGCTCTTACCAATATCCATGCAGCTTCCTGAATGCTTTCTTGCTTAAAAATTTCTTACACTAAATGTCCTGGTTCATAACTCTTAAGTACTGCATTCCATAAAACTCTCCAGCATGGACACAATTTGGCTAAGGTCTTTGCCAGTTCATCACAAGGGTGACTTTTGGTCCAGTTTCTAATAAGCTTTTCTCATTTCCATCTGAGACATCCTCAGTATACCCTTTACTTTCCATATTTCTATCAGCATTCTGGTCACCACGACTTAACCAGTCTCTAAGACCTTCTAAACTTTTCCTGTTCGTCTTGTCTTCAAGGCTTCACCAACATCTAGGCTTTCTCTATCCTGGTGCTCTAAGTTCTTCGAGCCTCTGTCCATCAACCAGTTCCAAAGCCACTTCCACATTTTCAGTTATTCATGATAAGCAACATCCCATTCCCACTCCCAATTTTCTGTATTAGTCCTTTTTTCTGTTAAAGGACTGGGTAACTTATGAAGAAACAAATTTTATTTCATACAGTTTTGGAAGCTTAGAAGTCTACAGTTCAGGGGGAACATCTGGTGAGGACTGTCTGCAGTGATGTAGGATATCACTTGATGAATGGGCTGAACAAGAGTGAGCTAAGCTTCTCACTCGTCCTCCTTATAAAATCATCATAACCACGCCCATTAGCATCCATTAAACCATAAATGGATTAACCCATTCACAAGGGTACAGTCTTCACAATCTAATCACCTCTTAAAGGTCCTACCTTTCAAATAGCATAATAGGATTCCCCACCCTCTTAACAGTGTTACAATGGAGATTAAGTTTCAACAAGTTTTGGGGTTACATTCAATACAAGCATATGTAATTTCAGAGGTCCCACAACTGTTTGATGAACAGATGAGTATAATTAGCTCATTACTTTTTTTAAGTGCACCATGTGAAAATTTCCAAGTCCTGTCCTACCAAGAGCTGTGTCCCTGGAGAAAGTTACACATACTGTTCAATTCTGACCTGCTATCTAAGCAATCTGAATTATCTCAGAAATGCTTCAACTATTTCAGGAGCTAAAGCACTGAATTTTTCTATGTCCATAGTCCTGTGAATTTCACTAAAATTCATAAATATCTATCAGCTCTTTTGCCTTTGTAGGAGACTAGTTTTATTTTAAAAAAAGGTACAAATGAGATATATTACACATGTATGAATACAAAAAGCTGATTATACTTAGAGAATATTTTTCTTAGGGTGTGTCACTGTAAAGTCAGAACAACAAGCAAATTAAATATGTTTTTATACGTCTAATTTCCTATATTAGAAACATTGGATTTAATTCAGAATTTTTAATATTTTGACAAGCTTAGACCGTGATGACTTTTTACCCTTTATTATACTATCAGCATTCTAATTTAACTCTTGGAAAAGACTTTGTAAGAATAGAGCTTTGTCGTTACTCTATTTACTATAAGTTTAAAAATATATTTCTAGGAAATATTCTCATCGCAGTATGAAAGCAAACACATTCATGTTTTCATCTGATTTTTAATGCACCCATGCTTTAGAATAAATTGTTATATTCACCTCTATATTATCATTAATTTTAAATTTCATAACTCTTTTGGAAATTAATTTTGCTATCAGGTATTAGAAAAGTTTTAACTTGATCACATATTTTTTACAAATGTGATTTATTTAGGCACAAAATTAACTCCTTCATTTCCTGATTATTAAAAACCTTGAGTTATTTTTCAAATTAACATAGTAGAATTCATCATAAAATCATAACCATAATAAATAGTATCTTTTTAGCACTATCTTTCTGATGTTTGCAGATATTATATTTAATTTTCACCACAAACTCTAGATTAGATATTATTGACCCTATTTTAGAGATGAGGAAGCTAAAACTTACAGAAGCTAAATAACTTAACCTCTACAGAAGACATATATCAAATGTCTGGCTCCAAGTTTTGTATTTTCCAATTATTTTAAGGAAACACTTGCTTTCATGTTATATTTGAGAATAAACTTATGTTCGAATTTTATTTGTATAGCTTCTGGGGACCATTGTGAAGATGACACTGTCAGCCAATGTTCTGTAGTCACTTAATTGTTACACCATTTAGAGTTTTATCTAAACCATCAAACATTTTTATATAAAGAATTCCTTTCTGCCCCATACCTCTAAGTCCTTAAACTGAATAAGTTTGTTAAAGTTAGTTTACCATATAAGATGATAATGGCTAAACTAATAGCATGTATGTTATGCTGACATTTTCCTTGTTTGGAAGTGCATATAATAATTCCTACTTTTAGGGGGTAATTTTATTGATGGTGAAGTGGGTAATGGAATGTGCAGGTATCCATTAGGACTGGCTGAGATCATGGCGTTTGCTCAAGTTTAGTTTTGCTTAAGCCCTGGTTAGCTTGAGCAGGTGGCAATGATCAGTTTGGGGGGCTTCTGCCACTCTGATTTGATGATGGAGCCCGAGTTAGTATTTATGACATTCATTCTTATTTTCTTTAGAGAGCTATGGGTATCATAAAATAGTATATGTGTATTAAGCTTTGATGCTACTTAATCCTTCACTGCATAATGAAATTTGGTATCACTAATGCTATTAAACTTATGTCACATAAAATTTTCTATCACTCATAGAAACAGTAATCAAAACATTAAAATACAGGTGGTGACGTAGGATTTCATTTTCAAATTTATATTCTATAAACAGCTGCCTGGAAAGGCTTCAGATTTATTTAAATGAAACATAGTAAATGATAACACAACTTTTATTTCTATGTTTCACATTAGGGAAAATGATGACCATCAAATACATTGTCTACGGTAGGAAGGAGTGGAATGACACAGGCAGAGGTATTTTTAACCATTTAATGCCAGGAAATGTAGGTGATTTTACACAATCAAAAATATATCACAGAACATTTTAATTAGAAACTTATATTAGACAATTCAAACATCCCAAAAGCAAGGAAGTTAAGATTACATTCAAAGCAAAGATACGAGGCAGGTTGGCATTTCTATTCTTCTGCTTTAAGCTAGAAAAATTTCAACTGAGATTTCTGACCTTAACATAAACCCCAATATAGAATACAATTCAAATACTGTCATTTCTTGAAGATTTTCAATTATTTTCAGGTGAAGAGAGGTTAAAGGTTTTCTTCTTGGTTCTCTTTCCCCAAATAGCTCAACTCTTCCTCCTCTGAAAAATAGAAAAGGAAATATAACTTTTGAAAAGTAGAAGAGGGGAAAAAAATGAATAGTTTAGGAAGAAGAGTATGTGAACGAGAAAGCACGGGAAGGAGATGAAAGACGAGGAGGTTCAAGGAGACAATAGGCACAGGAAGAAATTACAGGTCCTAAGAAAAGATAAGTGAGAAGAAGGAAATAAGGGAAGAAGACTTGAGGGAGAAAAAAGGGAAAAGAAATGAAGAGGAAAAAGTCTAAAAAACAGGTTGTTGGTATTTTCAATTAAAAATAGCATTTAATATGTAAATGAATTAAAATAAATAGCATTTCTATACTGGGTTGAATAGACAATAGTTGGTGCTAAATCAATTAAATTATATATGTATATATGCTCTGACTGTGAAAAACCTACAGGCAACAGGATATAGTGAAATATAAAACCATTTTGTAAGAGATATTCTTTCTTTTTTAAATTATTTTGCAATGGTTCATTATCAGTGCTCTATTTTCTCTTCCTTTGGCCTCCTCATTTCTTAATGTACTATATTTAATTAGCTTAGGGACTTGAAAAGTATACAGTACCCAAGTTATATCCAAGAGGAACAGTTAAGTAACTAGCGTAGCAAAAATAAACAAAACTCATAAACACACACAGAAACACAATATCAAAAGCAAAACTTCTTTTGATTTCACACCTTGAAATGGACCTAATTTGTTGAGATAGAAAAGTAGGGTTAAGGCTGCATTCTTTCAGTTTTCTCTGCTTGACAGCTTCATTGTTTTCCAATGGTTATTTGTACATTTGGCCTATTTAAGTCTTGTTTATTATCTTCTTAATTTACAACTGCTAGTTGATGCTTTCTGGAAAAAGAAAATGTATGCTCAAAATTTTCATATTGAGTTGTAGGTGTGACAATAAACTGTTGGGAAAATAAAATAATTTAATCAGGCCCCCTCACCTGCCCATCTGGTTGGGGGTGGTGTGGCACATTCTTTGTAAATAAGTTGTGTGTGGATGGAGTTAGTGTGCATGTGTGGTGCCGCAAGCTGGCTGGAATCAGCCTTGGGCATCCGCCCGAGCAGCCATGCTCTTCAACCTATTGTTTCCAAGGACCTGCTTGCCAGTTACCTAGCTCAGAGACCTGTGGGTGAAGGGTTTGTGACCCAGTCTGTGAATGGGCTCTGGGGGTCTGTGAGTTCCAGACCCAGACCTAGCTCAACAATTGGCCCTGTCGGTGCAGGATTACGGGCAAAGTAAAAGACCATGACGATTGGTGCAGTCTGCAACAGGATTCTGAGCAGGTACAGGAGCCAAAAAGTCCTTGGAAGAAGGATGAAATGTGGCTGTCCTTGAGCATGTGGTGCCCAGTGGCCACTTTTCTGCTGACTGGACCCTGGTTGCTGCTCACTACACTGCAAACTGATTGAGGTTTGCAGCAGAAAGCAGAGTTGTTGGAAGTGTGGATGATTATCCTGGAGGATGAGGTGCAGTGACTGGCCACTCCTGCTTCTCACACCAGAGAAGTTGACCAACCCAGTGGTGAGTTGAGTAAAACTGCTTGTCTCCAGGCATGACCTGCTGTGCACAAGAAATTGAAACACGAGCAGCCTATGGGACCAGACGGACAACCAGCAGGTGATCCACAGGTCACCCAGTTCACCACCTATGTCCCATATACCCAGGCTGAACTGGTTGACTTGGGGAGACTGTTCAGGCAGAAACACAGGGAGACCCTGGCTGCTTGGCTGTTGTGGTTATGGGACCTAGGTGTGGATAGTGTGATGTGCTCTGGTGAGGAGATGGAGAAATTGTCCTCCATCACCATACACCCATCGCTGAGGCAGTGGCTGCAGAATATCTGCAGATATGTACAAAGGCGAGGTAATCACTCCTTGATGGACTGGGTAAATTCAGCTGCCCGAACCATGTGGGCAAATGCTGGAGAACTGCCCAAGATTGTTAGTAAATGGCAAATGTGTGCTGAGTTGGTCCAAATCATTTGAGAGCTGGGGATGCAGTGGTCCATGTCTAATGTGAACACTCGTGGCCCGGATGATGAACATTTTACAGGCAGCATGAGAGACATAGTGCTGCAAAATGCCCTGTCAACATCCTTTGGGTCACTGATGGCCATACTGGCCCCATACATTGGTCGTCCTATACATGAGGTAATGACCATGAGAACTGGCTTGGGTGAAGTAGAGGAGAAAAGACAAGCAAAAGGGGTCCGAAAGGTGGCTAACACCAAACCCCCAAGAAATGCCCAGAATTTTTATCCCAAAGGGATCAAGGAAGCCTAGCGGTAAGCAGATGTGGCTTGACTTGCTTGCAGTGGGAGTTGATAAAAAGAAAATTGACCGGAAGCCAAATGCAGTCCTGTTTGCTCTGTGGCAGTGATTGCACCCTGAACAGCATTTTACCAAACATCTGGAAACAGGTAACAAGGTACACCCAGTGGATTTAAAAGACTTTTTAGTTGCTCCTGAGGAGGTGGATAAACTGTTCCATTTTGATTAGGGAGCAGGCCAAGGTGCTTGTCTGTCAGGGTGCTTTCTCAGTCAGCCAGGCCCGGGCTCCGGATTTCCTGGGCCGTGACCACTGAGCAATCCCTGGCAGACTCCCTATCCCCCCCAGCCAGGACCAGATAAGTTGCCCTCTGCGGCGTAAGCCAAAGAAGGATCCCTGAAGGTGGGTGAGTGCACCACCTGCCTATTCAGCCCGCAAAGGAATACTTGGATGCAGCGGGGGTTCCGTCAAGCAGTTCCGTTTATTGTCTTTTAAGCACTTGTATTTATATCTAAGCAAGCGGGGATTTCCACACTGAGAGCCAATCACTGGAAAGGTCACATGTGCATGCGCCTTACTTTCCTATGCTTAGCCTACTGATCATGCACTGATCACGAGCACGGAAAAGTGCAACTACCAATACAAATTTTTGCGGAACTAAAGGTGACACTCCCCCTTTGCTCCCTCTAGGCGCCATCTTGTGTGGACCATGCAGGTGGGGAACTTAAACAGCCACCATGTGGTGTGGCCTCCTTTCACCCTAGCAATTGCTATAGCAAGTGGAGCGGTTGCAGCCCAACACTTGTTTTTTGGGGGCAGGCAAGGATCGGAGGTCTTATGTTGAATTGGCAATATATTGGTAAAGGACAAATGTGCAGTGTGTTTTGGCATTGGTGGATACAGGTGCAGAATTTTAGCCTGATATATGGAAATCCAGACAAGTTTCCAGGGGCCACAGTTTGTATAGATGGCTATGGAGGACATATTACTAAGGTCAAGGCTGTGTCATTGCCATTGGGCACAGGAAGATTACCTCCTTGTGTATATACTGTATATATGTCTCCAGTAACTGAATACATCTTGGGTATGGATGTACTTGATGGTTTGCACCTGCAAACAACAGTTGGAGAGTTTTGGCTGTGAATATGGACAGTAAAGCCTGTGTTATGAGGATATGCTAAACATGACCCACAGGTGTTACCCAACCCAAAATGTGTAGTTAAAGTAAAGCAGTATCACCTACCAGGAGAACATGAGGAGATTAGTGCCACTATATTGGAATTAAGAGAACGTTGGCATTATTCGTCTGGCTCAGAGACCATTTAATGATCTGGTATGGCCAGTGAAAAAGCCTGATGGTACCTGGAGAATGCATGTAGATTATCGAGAACTGAACAAAGTAGTGCCTCCTTTGCATGCAGCTGTGCTTTCAGTTCACGACTTGATGGATCAGCTGATGACTCAGCTGGGAACTTATCATTATGTATTGGACCTTGCAAATGCTTTTTTCTTTATTCCGATCTTGGCTGATAGCCAAGATCAGTTTGCTTTCATGTGGGAAGGAAGACAGTGGACCTTTAAAATATTGCCCCAATTGTTCTGGCTGCAGGCACTGCACCAGGGTCATGTGATCAATGTGTTGGTCAACTGAATATGCATTGAACTGCCCATCAGTATGACTGCAGGATTCCCATGGAGGATCACACCAGTGGTGACTATGAACCAGACATATGCGTCTAACAGTTAAAAGGACAGAACTATAAGCTTTAAGGCATACTGAATGGACAATAGGTTAATGTAAATGTAAGGGTCATTTATTCTCACTAAGGAAACATCACATGAATGCGTAGGTGTATGGTGAGGGAACCTGAAGGGGTAGAATACTGGGAAAATAGAATAATTTAATCAGTCCCCCTCACCTGCCCTTCTGGTTGGGGGTGGTGTGGTGTATTCTTTGTAAATAAGTTGTGTGTGGGTGGAGATAGTGTGCATGCGCGGGTGTCCCGAGCTGGCTGGTGTTTGCCTGGGGCATCTGCCCTAGTAGCCATGCTCTCCAGCTTATGGCTTCCAAGGACCTGTTTGCTGGTTACCTAGCTTGAAGACCTGCATGTGAAGGGTTTGTGACCCATGAGTTTGGGGGGGGGGGGTCTGTGAGCTCCAGACCCAGCCCTAGCTCGACAATTGACCCAGTTGGTACAGGATTATGGGCAAGTAAAAGAGCTCAACAGGGCATTGCCAAGAAATTAATGTGCTTAGTTTTATCAGGGCCATTTAAGCTCTGCTTGATCCTTTTCCTGAAGGGCTAGTTTGATTCATAAGTAATCCAACATTCCCGTTTGCTTAAACACAAGCAGACCTAAAATAACTATACCAGATACCTCTGTTTAACCCTTTGGCCCACCTGATACAAAATGGGAAAGAGTCCAGAATACCAGACCTGGTCTTCAAAGGTAATGGAAAAGATGCTTTCTTCCAGGAGGACGTATTTCTGGGCCCTCTCTTATCTTTCCATCTATCTGAGAGATTCCAAGGAAAGAAGGAAAAGCACATATAGAAAAAGTAACTAAGAGATGTTCTCGCATCCAAAGACCTACAAAGACCAATGAAGAGAATTTCAGTACAAGAAGCAGTCATTCCTACTCTTTCCCCTAACACATGGTCCAGGGCTGCCTTTGCTCTGATTAGTGCTGCTCTTCATCCTGAGGAAATAGGAGAAGGAAGAGGTTTGAGCCCCTCTGGAGCATATAGATTTTGTTAATTGTTCCTCTAATGGTGTTTTACCACCCATGGTTGGTATCAACTTGACCTTAATAAGCCAGAAAGGTCTATCTACATAAATTAATACAATGGAGATCTTTAACTCTGAATTTATAGGCACTGCAAAGATATTCACTGAGAATAAAGGAATTAACATTCTGAGATGATAGCTGTATACATCTCACCTGCAATGCAGATTGAGAGAAAACATGTGTATTTTGTTTTTTATTTATCCAGTCATTCTTGTATTCAACAAGTTTTTATCAAATGCTTCCTCTACAGAAAACATTGTGATATATTCTGGGGATGCTACAGTGGAAACAAGACTGTCTCCATCCTCACAAAATTTACAGTCTTCTGGACTACTTCGCCATTAATAAAAAAATACATTTAAAATTGTATCAGTAAGAAATATGAATGAGAATGGAGATAGATGATGGTGAATCTTTAAGTTAGGAAATAAAACTTTGTCAGAGAAACAAAGGAAATATAGCACTTGGAGCAAAGTTAGTTGAAATTTGAAAAAGTAGTTTTTATTAATGAGGTAAAGTGAGAGATAACAGCCTTGAAAAAAAGAACAGCAAGTGCAAAAACTGAAATAAGAACGCAGTGAAGTAAGAAAATGGAGGCTGCGATGGAGTGACAGAATGTGATGTGAGATTGGGCTAGAAAAAAATGACATTTTAGTTAGGATTACTGGCTTCGAGGAACAGAAATCAAACTTAGATAAGAAGAAGAAAATGAATATATATCAAGGAAGTTTTGCAGTTCTTGGTATAGAAATAAGACATAGGAAAAGATTAGAAAAGTAGAAAACTGACAGGAACTAAAGGAGACAAGGCTTCAGGTAAAACACACCCAGGATTTGTGTTCAGGAACTCCTGACTAGGATGCATCCTGAGACCACCCCTACTGTCATCCTGACCCCGTGCCATTGAGCTCTCAGTGTCCCCACTACAAGGAGCAATGACTTTATTAGTTCCTGTATCATTGAGACATGAGTAGAGCATCTAATTTGCTGAGCCTCATCCTCCACGTTAAGTCCAGGTTGTTGAAAATGATAGGATTTCCTTATTTTTTAAGGCTAAATAGTATTTCATTGTTTATATATATATTACATTTTCTTTATCTTTTCATCTGTTGATGGACACTTAGGTTGATTACATATCTTGGCTATTATGAATAACAGCAATAAACATGGAAGTACAGATATCCTTTTGACATATTGATTTCAATTCCTTTGGATATATGTACCCAGAAGTACATATGGATATATGGTGGCTCTACTTTTAGTTTTTTGAGGAACTTCCTACCCTTTTCGATAATGGCTGTACCAATTCACATTCCCAGCAACAATGTGCCAAGAAAATACAATGGGGAAAGTACAGTCTCTTCATTAAGTGATGTTGGGAAAACTGGTTATCCTCATGCAGAAGAACAAAATTGGAATCATATCTCACATCACACACAAACTTCAACTCAAAATGGATTAAAGACTTACATATATAAGACCCGAAACTGTACAATTATTAGAAGAAAACATAGCAGGAATACTCCACGTATTGGTCTGGGCAATGAGTTTTTGGCTATGACCCTGAAAGCACAGGCAGCAAAAGCAAAAACATACAAATGAGATGGCATCAAACTAAAAAGCTTCTTCACAACAAAGTAAACAGACAGCCCACAGAATGTGACAAAATTTGCAAACAATACATCTGATAAGTGGTTACTATCCAGAACATATAAAGAACTCAAACGATTCAAAGCAAGAAAACAAATAACCCAATTAAAAAATGGGCAAAGGACATGCACAGACATTTCTCTACAGAAGACATAGAAATGGCCAACTGATACATTAAAAAAAAATGCTCAGCATCACTACTTATTACAGAAATGTGGATTAAAACCACAATGAAATACCATCTCTCACCTATTAAAATGTCTTTTATCACAAAGATGAAAGATAGCAAATGTTGGTGAGGATGTGGGCAAAGGGAAACTTATCTTAAATGACTTGATGTCTCTTTATTTTTTTTGTTATGAATATTCATGAGATACAAAGCTAATTGTCACTCCTCCTACCCATGATGTGAGGGCCAGATTCATGCTGGCAGCATACCCATTACCACAAATTGGATTTGTACCCTGTGTCCCCCACCCAATTATCTTTTTAAAAGGTTCCAGGGGAGATTCACAGAGGCTACTTGTAAAATTATAGTAAATTTCTTCTTAAAGAGTGCGTAACCTCTACATCATTAAAGGGTTTCAATATATGTGATCTAATTTAGGAATTGGATTTGGATGAGAAACTCTGGCTGTTATATTTGCTCAAGTTGTGACCCTGTTTAATGTACCTGAAAGTTTTCCCTTTTATACACATCTAGTGAAAACTTACTAGGCTGCCTCTTGATTTTCATCCTAGGAATCCTATGGTCAATTATTCATGACCAGAAAAAGCAAAATGTCTGTTTTTAATTACTTTTTCTACTTGAAAAATTTCTATATGTAATGTTATATTCAAAGCTATCTTCACTGCTTGAATATATTTATATTCTGCCAAGACCATATTTTTACTACTGCCAAATCTATGGCATTTCTCTTTACTCCATCTGGAAGAACGGGTCACTATCTCCTTAGGAATATCTAGATAACAAGGAATTCGTGATAGGGTAGAATAATTAAATATTCCACTCTGATTTTAGGTGCTTGGAGTTGCATTCCCTTCTAACCATTTCAAGTCAGAAATCATAATAGTTTCACATTGCCTTGGCAAAAGTATCATAAAATCCCCGTCTTTGATAAAACTACATCTAATGAAAAACTAAGTTACAGGGAAGCTCTACAGAACTAAAATTACTTGTCGTGTTCTTTGCTGAACTAGCTGGGCTCCCTAGTGGCAGAATTTATGATTAAGCATGTGGGAGTTAGTGGCTTAATTGCTCTGAATTCCCTAGATCCATCTGCAATAATCTTTGCTCCCTTTTTTTCAAACCTCTGATATTTTGCATTTGCTTTTTTTCTTGTCCTTTCCTACACTATCATTAAAGAAGCCAGAATTTTATTTTTATTAGCGTTGCCCACAATTTGTCTAGTAATCTTGCGTGTGAAAGTACAATAAATCTTCTTCAAATGTCTAAATTGGGGGAGTAAAGGAATTCGATGATAGAGAAGAGAGTGTTAGGTGAAGAATCAATAGTCTAAATTCAGGTTTCATCTCTGCTTTCTATCATTGTTATCTCTCATACATAATATAATGTCTCTGATTCTCAGTTCCTTCATTCATAAATATCAATAACAATACTTTTTTTACTTGGATTTTTATAAGAAATGAAAATAAGTACTATTTGTGAACATGCTTTGTAAATTATAAATTACTACAAAATATTATTATATCATATAATAATATTTTAAATTACTATATAATATAATAATATAAATTACTATAAATTATCATATTATAAAATATAAAACATTGTGTTTTATATCAATTTATAATTTACAAAGCATGTTCACAAACAGTACTTCATTTTCATTTCTTATAAAAGAAATTAAATTATTTTATAAGAATATTATTATTCTTATAATAACATTTTATATAGCATGAATTGATTTTTTTTTTTTTTGGTGCTTTAGATTTTGTTAAAAAAAAGTTTATTTTCTGCAAAATATCTATTTTATAATAACCTACCACTGCTACTAACACAACGAACAAGCTTACTTGACAGAGACAAACTGGTAAAATATCTCAAATAAAAAAATTTCCAATTTAATGTATTTTATTGACCTCATCCTTATACTGTTTGACTTTTAATCCTTCATAATCTTTCATTTTTAGATTAAGTAGGAGAAGAAATATTATCACTGGAAGAGAAAAAAGTTCAGAATCCAGAGAAAAACATTGAACCTAGATTTTACTTGTTTTCCTCTGATGTTGGTAAATGGTTTAAAAGGAGTGCCTAGAATGCTGTAATTAGTCAGGGATCTCTAGACAAACAAAACCAATAGAAGACTAGATAGATAGATATGTAATGAAAATTGACTCCCATGATTATGGCGGCCAAGGAGTCCCCCAGCGGTGGGAAAAGATGGATGTTTACCTGTCAAAAAAAAAAAAAAAAAAAGAGAGAGAGATAGATGCTCAAAAAGAAAGAGCAAATTTACCCTTCCTCTGCCTTTTTGTTCTATTTGCTCCCTACACTGACCAGATGATTTCTGCCTGCATGGCTGAGGGTGATTATCTTCTTTACTAAGTTTACTGATTCAAATGCTAATCACTGGAAACGCCCTCACAGACACACCCAGAAGTAATACACGTAATGATGATCATTTAGTGGGAATGGAATATGTAAAGTCAGGAAGTTATCAATTGTCCAGGCCATAAATAATAACTGTGTTAACCAAGATCATAACATAGCGCCCTGGAAAATATTCAGATTTCACAAAAGCTATCACTGGAAGTGAAACACAAAAAGAAGAGAAAAAAAAGAATTACAGAAGACAAGGAAGTGCTGATAATCATGCAGAAAAGTAGCAGGTGTGCTTCAGTATAACATAAAAGGCAGCTGCATAGTTACTAAAATAGTACATTTCCCCTGTCAAGTGTTTGTACTTCACTAGCTCATAAACTCTCCTTTCTTGTGTTCAGTTTCTATTTTTTCCTTCTAATTATTTGTTGCAACAGAAATAAATAATTTTTTTTTTTTTTTGTCTTTTTTCGTGACCGGCAACAGATCGCAACCCTCAGTGTCGCACCCGTACCGGACCGGGACCGGCAACGGGATCGCAACCCTCAGTGTTGCGCCCGCACCTCGCTCAGCCAGTGAGCGGCCGGTCTGTACGTGGGATCCGAACCCTCGGCGGGAGCGCCACCATGCTCCCAAGCGGCGCACTGTAGCAGTACGCCACCGGGCTGGCCCAGAAATAAATAATTTTAAAAGTAACAATTATCTAGTATTCCTAGATGAATGTGGTGAGGGGGGTTTTGGGTTACAATAGTCTGGACTGACATATGGCTATAACACCCTCCTGAGTTACCCTCCAAGTCATTACAGTTTGTGGAGGTTCCACTCCAGTGAAGCTACTTTTATCAAGATCATTGATTATTTCTATTTGGTTCAAATCCAATTGATAAATGTTTTTAAATTCCTATTGTATTTGACTAGTTAGTAGCTGTAGTGGATTGAAATATGTCCCCCCAAAACTCTGTGAAGCTTGAATTGTGTCCCCCAAGTTTTATGTATTAGAAACTTGACCCCCACTGTGACTGTTCAGAGGGCGGGAAATCCTATTATGGTAATTGAAAGGTGGAGCCTTAAAGAGGTGATTGGATTGTAGGATCCTGCAGTAGTGAATGGATTAAAAATGGTGGTCAGGGGCGTGATTCTCAGGACTTTAAAAAGAGAGTGAGTGAGAGTCTCTTTCTCTCTGCTCTCTCTGCTTCCACCATCTTGCAATGACACCCCTGTCTGACTGTTGCCATCACTAGATGGTCTATGGACTTCCCAGCCTCAGAAACCGTAAGGAATAAATTTCATTTCCTTTACAAATCACCCAGTTTCAAGTATTTTGCTATAAGCAATAGAAACACTAACATAATAGCATTTGATAGCACTGACCATACCCTCACTCTTAGAAACCTGCTGCTGGCCTTTTTGGTGGTTCCCTCTTCAGGTGTTTCTCCTGCCGCACTGACCACTCTTCTTAGTCTTTCTTGGCATATCTCTCCTCTTAATGATGCAGATTCTCAGATCATAGGTATCTCTTCTCTATTTTTTTTCTCTGTTATCACTTGAGAATAATTTCATTCACTTAAATACCATCCATACACTTTCACATGTAGAGCTCCAGCCAAGATATTTTCACTGAGCCTTTGATATTTCCACTTGGATAGCTCATAAACTTCTATACTTAGTCCATCTAAAATTGAATCCTTTATTTTTTAATCTCTTAAAATCTAATCTTTCTCTATGTCTTAGGAACTGTAATAGCTATTTATCCACTTAATAAAGCCAGAAACTTTAGAGACATCTTAAATTTTGTCTTTCCTTTATGACCAATTTCCAATTGATGTTTTCAGTGGATTCAGTGTCCCCCCAAGCTCATTGAAGCTTAATTCCTGTCGGGGTGGGGATGAGTCGGCGCTCTTGTCTGCTCCCCCCCCCACAACTAGCTAAACCGTGCTTGGCTCAAGGGAACGAGGCTGAAGATTCCTCCCTGCCTCCTCCTCCCCCTGCGAGAAGGAGCGGGCGGGAGAGCCCAGGAGATAGGTAAGTGCAGTCACTGGCCCCAACCCGGCTCACAAAGGAACACTCAGACACGGTGGGGGTTCTGTCAAGCAGTTCCATTTATTCAACTCAAAGCCTACATATTTATGCATAAATGGGCTAAATGGGCAGGGGATTCTGGCGGGGGTCTCCACCTAACAAGCCAATCACCCTATAGGTCATGCGTGCCTGCATGGCTCCTGCCTATGCTTATAGTAAAGATCATGAAGTGTCCAGGATCCCGGAAGGCTCTCTGCACCAATGATGCTAAGCCCCGTAAATGGGGTGAGGTTTTACCCGACCCCATAGTCACTCCCCCCTTACATCCTCCAGGTTCCATCCTGAGCATGTGTGAAACAAAGAAGGGAACAAGCAGTCGTCATTAGGTGTAGCAACCATCTGTGCCAGGAAGGTCGCTGCCACCCAACAAATCCCCACTGTTAACCGTCAAAAGTGGGAAATCCTGTTATAATTGAAAGATTGGGCCTTGAAGAGGTGATTAGATTGTGAGCACCATGCCCAAGAAAACAGATTAATGCATTTATAGTTTAATGGTGGTCATGGGTATGGTTCTGAGGACTTAAAAGGAGGGGAGTCAGGAGTCAGCTCTCTCTCTGCTCCACCATTTCACCGTGTGACACTGTGTTACTGCAGAGTCACCTCAGCAGATGTGTTCTGTGACTTTGGACTTCCCAGCCTCTGAAACTGTAAGCAATACATAGCGTTTCTTTATAAATTAACCAGCTTCAGATATTTCTGTTATCAGCAACAGAAACAGACTAATAAAATATTTCTTAGACAAAAAATAGCTTAAAGCTATCTCTCTTAACTACCACAGTTCTAGTCACCAAGACAACGCCGTCAACCCAACAGCTCTCTTACTTACTCATTTGTTCCATGCCCGTCCATTTCACACATGGGGCCTACTGTGAAAATTTGAAAATAAAATAATTTGTCGTCTTTTCACTTCATTTCTTCAATGGTTTCCAAAGCATTCACAACAAAATACAAACTCTTTCAATGACCAAGAAGGTACTTCATGATCTGCTTTCTACTTAACATATCCAGTTTTACTCTGCCCCCTTTCTGCCTACACTCAAGGCACATTGTCATTCCTAGCATACCAAACCTCTTTCTCACTTTTTGTATGTTTAATTTTGTCTCTATGTCTGGAAAAATAACCCTCCATCTATTTATTTGATTTTCTCCTTTTTAATGTTTCAATTCCTGCATCACCTTTTCAGTCAATCCAACACAAAAAAGAACCACTTTTTCTTTCCACCATAATACCTTGTTATTTTCATACTTACCAGGTGTAGTTATGCATTATATATCTGTTTATTTGGTTAATGTCTGTTTATCCCACTGCAATGTGTCAAAGAGAAATACAGCCAGAATATTTATTAAAGGTGACAAGTCAGACCTTACTCTGGCGGCTGCAGTAGAAGAGAGAGACTCCCATGTAAACTGAGCTCCTCTTTGCAGACACAAAAGAGAAGAGTTTTTAAATGTTGAGGTGTACAGAAGTTAAAGTACAGAGGACATTAAGGATGCAAAGTGGTTAGTCAATATGATTAGGTCATCTGTATTTGCTTATTTTCCCTTATGAAGTTAGGCTCCTACACTGCCAGGGAGTAGGAGATGGGGCCTATCTTTCTTGTTGATTACATTTAAAAGGAATGGCTCCCAGATCCTTGAGAAAGACATTTCTGGATTGTAGAAGATTTACATCTCAAAAGGGCAGAGGAAGGATTTATAAGTGCAAGTTTTCTAAAGTAAATGTTCTAAGAAAAGGGAGGTCAGTGGCCTACAGTCAGATTTTGGCTGGAACCAACAGTAAATTGTTTTGGCAGCCTTGAGCTTTCTCAGGCAGGCATTTTAAGGAAGTTGGGGTCATCCTAGGGACATGGCCTAGTTAGCAAAGCTAGTGTGTGGAGGGTGGGGTAGGGGTGAGGAAGTTAACAGGGTCATTTGTGCTGACAGTTTGCACTTCTCAAATGTAAGCTTCATAATAAGGAACTTGTCTCTCTTGTTTGACTTTGTAGTCCTAAGGAGTGATTCTTATATTATTGAGTTAATGAAGGATAAATCTCTTTAAGCCAGAAAGCTCTGAATTCTTAAAAAGTGCTGGAGTAAATTGCCAAGAGTAGGTGCAATATATAATTGTTTAGTTTGAAAGTTTACTTTTATTATAAAATAATGATTCTAAAATATTTATAATACATTCCCAGTGTACTTTTTCTTCTTTAAAATTTAATTACATTATCAATGGAAAATATTATATTTTTGTTCATAAAATTTATTATCCTTTTATTCCACTTAATCTGTTCCTAATCTAAGACGAACTTTAACAAATTGAGTAGCTGAATTCAAGAATAACATAGTAGCTGTCTGTAATCAGTTAGATCTACATTAAACATCTAAGGACAAAATTTATAGCCTGTAAATTTTACTTTTGGCATTATTTTCAGTTTTAATAAAATATCTTAAGGTACATTTACTAGATTAATATTATTTTTTGTATTTTTCTCTATGTATCCTTTAATCAATTCAATGAATGTTAAAAATACAGCATACTTGGCATCAATTATTATATATAGTATAATATTCCACATTTTGTAGAAACTGCAAGAAATATTCAAAAGCCAAGAAGAGGCAATTTCACTTATTTATGTTTTCAGTGGATTGTTTTCAGTGGATACTGCCATTTAAATGATTTCCCAAGGAACAGTTCAATTCAATTCTTTTCTATTCTATTCCTTTGTTCTATTTGATGGATATTTACTGGGAAACTCTTAGGAAAAAGTAGTTTCTGCTCCAATATATTTCTTTTTCTTTGGAAGAAGATCCAGGATGAAAGTCAACATGCTTAGTGTCCTTTTCACTTTGAGCCCAAAAATCCAGAAGAGATTTATTTATATTGTACCAGGAGCCTTCAAAGAACATACAAGGGCGTTTTTTCTTGTAAAATCCCTGACAAATTACAAATGCTGACAAGAGTGTTAAGTTGCCTGCTGAAATCTACCAGCTTAAACGTGGGGTCTTGTTCTCTCTCAATCTTCCTCTCTACTTCAGTTTTCCTAATACATCATAGATTCTCCAAAGATAGGAGATTGTAGAAGGTACCTTGAAAGGTCTTTAGTCCTTCCTTCATCCACAGACTTACAAATCTCTCAAGCTATTTAAATTTATCATGGGTTTTTAAGCACTCAAGAGAAAGAAATTCAAACATCTCAGTCAATATTTAACATATTTACTAAGCATGAATTTTTTAGACTACAATTGAAACCTGCTTTTTTATTGTTCTAGCATCTGTTAAAGGGAAGAGGTGATTGTTCTTTTATTCAGATACAAAGATACCCAATAAGTATCAAATGATAATGTCAAATTGAGGATGGCAATAAACCATTTTGTATTATGCTAAGGCATTGGATGTGATTCAGTTAAAAAAAACTGAACAATAACAAAACAAATATAGAATATATTTTCAATCTCTCTTTGACCCCCAAATATTTAACTTTTGTGAATGTACTTTACTGCAAGAAAATACCAGTTAATATAATCTCCCAAATTCCGGAATAAATGATTTAGGTCTATCAGTCATTATACATTATTTTTATTTTTCCAACTCTCCTTTTTGATTGTTTTCTATGATTCAAAAAGCCAATGAATGCATCTTCTAATTAACATTTGAATCTACCAAGAGTACAGCAACAGAAAAACTAATGTACATGAATTACATACATACACACATACATAGGGCGGTGGGAGAAGGGAGAGTTAGAAACAGAAGAAAAATAATTTTAAAAAAGAGGAAAAAAAAGCAGTTGAAAAAACAGCACCTGTCCTTTTGAAGCACCAGATTAAAAAGTATGGAGCAATGATAAGATTATTGGAAAAAACGAAAAAGTAATTGTATGCACAGCTTCTCAAATCCAAATTTTTTCCTTCACTCACATAGATACACTTATGCATGTAAAGCCAGTACCTAAATCAATAAGGATCTGTTAAAAGTATTTTATGGAGCTTATAATATTAAAATTTGTATCGGATTATTTACACATTGTGAAAGCCATAAACCAAAAGCCCTTTGACCAGTGTTTCTCAATGGATGACAACTGATGATCATGTCAGAATTGTGTGAGGTTTTCTCCTTTTTAAGGGGTCGTTTTTCTCTACTACTGAAGAGAAATATGTTAAATATAAATATATTTATATGTTAATTATAAAGATTAAAAAATTACAAAAAATTAAATTCCCCTTAATCACCCCGCAAGTATATATGAGTTTTTTTGTTGTTCTGATGAAATATTGTGTAGAAAAGAATTTAATCTTGCCCAAAGAAAGGTCTAGCCTTTGCCTTGAGCTTCTGGGAGGCAATCTCTAAGCTCCTGTAATGTCATGCCTGATAGGAGTGTCTGTTTGCCTGGGGGCCTTGGGCCAGCCAGATAGTGCACGTGTGATTAAGGGTGGGGTTCTTGGGTCATGTGGTACTGGTTAGAGCTCCTGAGGAGCTGGAAGCAGATCAGCCAGGTGGTCAGTCAGGTGAGCCTATGTGATGGCCTTAATAAGGCTCAAGTAAGTGTCCCTGTTTGGCACTAGTGCATAGGTGTTGTCACGCTTTGATGCTGTGAAAATGATGCTATCCATGGCTACACAGGGAGAGGACAGCAGAAACTTGGAATTTGGTATTTTTTCTGGACTCTGCTTTACACATTTTTTTTCTTGGCTGATTCTAATATGACAGCTCTCAGTGAGTTCTGTGAGTTCTGCTAGTGAGTTATCAAACCTGAGGGAGGTTTCTGGAAGCTTCTGAACTGGTGGTTCATGTCAGAAATGAGAGTCATGTTGTGTATGTCTAAATGCACAGTTGGCAAACTGTTTCAGACATCTACTTAAAAAAAAAAAAAAGAAAGAAAAAACGACAAAAATACCTGCTATGAAAATTTCCTAAATCTAAGAAACATTATGTGTAACATAATAAAAATTAATATGTCCTCAAATGTTAAATCCTCTAGTTACTTCTCCCCAAACTCATTTCACTCCTTCTATTCTGATTTTGTGTTTATAATTCTAGTTCACTAACCTGTTTCCATAATTAAACAACATAGTCTCTTGCATGAATTTAAGCATTATATAACACATATCATACTATATTTATTCTCTTGCAACCTGTTCTTTGTCCTCACAATTTTGCTTTTGAGAATTATGCAGTTAACTGTTTTCCCCAGAACCAAGATAGAATTGTCCTCTTCTCTTGTCCTTGACCAGCTAACAACCAAGAAACAAATACTAAATGTCTAATATTACTCTTTGAATTTAATGAAAAATGAAAAAAAAATGATTCCGGGCCGGCCCCATGGCACACTCGGGAGAGTGCAGCACTGGGAGCGCAGTGACGCTCCCGCCGCAGGTTCGGATCCTATATAGGGATGACCGGTGCGCTCACTGGCTGAGCGCAGTGCGGGCGACACCACCCCAAGGGTTGCGATCCCCTTATGAGTCACAAAAAAAAAAAAAAAAAAAAAAAAAAAAATGATTCTGATTTCACCAAAAGTAGCTGCTTTTTCTTATGAGCACACGTCCAATATTTAAGTA
>NW_007726177.1:744078-770924 GCF_000696425.1 Galeopterus variegatus | reverse complement strand
AAAAAAAAAAAAAAAAAAAAAAAAAAAAAAAAAAAAAAATGATTCTGATTTCACCAAAAGTAGCTGCTTTTTCTTATGAGCACACGTCCAATATTTAAGTAAACTTAGGTATATCAGGGATATCAGAAAAAAATTTTAAAAGCATCTTAATGATAAAAATATAAAAATCATCCATACTCCTTATAACGAAAACCATAGAAATCCTTATTGCCTACAAAGCAAGTTTTTTTATCAATTGTTGAAGATGGAATTCAGTAGATTTTTTTTTTTCACTTTTAAAGAATCTGATTTTATTGTAGAAAATTAGTTTTCACTGAACTAAATCATACATTTAAAGCAATAGCCTCATGGGTTAAAAGTGTGCAATAAAGCAAGTTTCTTATTTTCAGAACCGTACCAATAAATATTAGTAACAGAAGTAAAATTCAGTCACTGAAAAGTCAGCCCATATCTTGTAAAATTCATCAACAACAGAGACTGTTATAATTGTCCCTTTTGTAATAATTAGCTTTAATTATTACCAGAGCTTGAAATAAAAAATAAAAGAAGCAATAAAGTTTGACTTCTCTGTCAATTTATGAAAAAGAAGGATAATTCATTCTAATGATTTAAGGTTTTCTTCTCTGGCACCAAATCATTGTCTCACAAGACATCCTGAAGAAACTAATCCTCAAATTTTTAGGAGCGGGCTTCTGATTTAGTCTCTACATTTAAGATTTTTGCTTCATCGTTTTGCCTTGTCCTATTCTCTATATTAATTAAATGCCTACTAAGGTGAATCCAAGTCTTTCATTCACTCTGTTAGTGGCCAATTTTAGTACAATCTTAAATGCAGGGTGATTTCGTGTTCAATAAAATAGTTTTCAGTCCCTCTGGGGAATATGGAATAGAATCTCTGCCTGTCCTTTCCATTTTATGCCTTGACCATTTCTTGGAATCACAATTTTTTAAAAATTAGAGAATGTTTTCTAATGGCAAATTTAGTCTTATTATGAGACAAGTAATGTTCTTTGTTATTAGTCAAGCTACTGAAATAAAGGGAATCAAATAACAATGTTATTGCTCAGAGAGCAGAATATGAGTCGGCTTATTTGCTCAAGCCTCAAGCTAACCATTCTATTGACATACCCAGTTGTAATTATCACAGGGAAAAAACAAAAAAAAAAAAAAAACATGGTTTAGGCTGAATATTCTTAAGAATGTGTCTGCTTAATGCTTTCTACCAATCTGCTGAGTAAGATTAAGTTGGAATTCATTCAAAATTAGAAGAAAAGGGAGAAGAGATTTTTTTTAATTGCTTAGTCTCAAGAATAGTCTATTCCCAATATATAAACAAAGAAGTATTATATGTGAGATATACCTTTAAGTTTTATAATAATAAAAGCATAATATCGGAGATACAAAAACAAATGAGTCAAAAAATAAGACGTAATTGTTGGCTCAATTTATTTGATTGTAAGCCAAATTTTAATATATTCATCACTACAATTACATTCATACAATAAAATATTTAGTTGGTATTAAAAAACGTTGTCAGACTGCTATCTATTTATAAACTTGATGGTAATAAAATCATTTTGATAACTTTAAAAAATCTGAAATGTAAAAGATTCAAAATCACACAATGGAATATTGGACCTTCTTTAGTTTCCCCCTTTCATTTCACTTCCGGAAAAAAACAAGCAAACAAATGTGAGCTAAGCTTCATGACACATGGAATTAATTCATTTCTGACTATTCTACTCACTTTGTATGACTCAAATGTCAATTTCAACTTTTGGGAGGAAATTTATTTTTTCTAAGACTTTAAGGAACGTCTTATCACGATTTTTTCCCTTTAGTTTGTTATCATTAACTCTCTTCTAATGTGTTGGCTGTGTAATATGTCCATTTGACTTTGTTGCACAACATTTCACTGAATTCCCTGTCCTGCAATTTTTTTAGGTAGAGTGAACTACAGGTGAGATTTTTGTGTGAGACTCTGACACAAGTGAAGCAGCAACCATTTTGCAGCTCACACTTGTGGCTTCTCTGCAGTCATCTCATTTTGGTTTTGGTAGGGAGCATTGGCCAAGGCTCCACCTGCTCCATAATCCATAGTTTCCTGAATTTCCCTTCAGTTTCTCTGACTCCTGAACAACATGTGTCTTTTGCCTCTTGATGAAAGGCACTAGGTATTTTGTTTTGTCTTGTTTTGTTTTTGAACTTGCATATAAATAAAGGTCATAGGCATCTAGAACTGACACAAGTTTCAATCTACCCCAGTTGTAGGTACTAACTCATACTCGTAGGTTCCAGATTGTCCCTATTCCCACCAACTTTACCCTTAACATCCAATTTGGAAACCCACCACCGAAAACAATAATAATCAAAGCAAAATCCAATATTAATTATACTCTTATAATCTATTAGAACCATCTCTTTCAATCATCATAACTAAGGATTTGTGGTAGGTAATATTGTTTCCATTTTGCCAATATGATAACACCTTTATTGAGCTTTGAAGCCCAGAACAGAATGTTCTCACTGTAACATTAACCTTTGTGGGTGGTGTCAAGGGAACATTAAAGAGAGTAACCATTTCTCACATTGAAACAATAAAATTGTGTAAAATTAGGAATTATTCTTATAGTACAGTGAGTAATATTTAAGCATATATTATGTATGCTGCCTCATATAATATTAATAAGTTTATATCAAAATATAGCAATAAAAATCACAATTATATACCATATAAAATATTGGCATATAGCAGTTATAGAATATAATCAATTCTATCATCTCCTTTGTCACTGCAACTGATTGAAGGGTATGAGACTCAGTAAATTATTTGTACGAAACCAAAAATATTAAAGACACAACAGATCTCTGTTTTGTTTTGTTTTGCTTTTTTAACGATACTCATGTAGAGAAAGACAATGTTTGATATTTCAAGTGTTGAAGGATTAGCAAGTGGAAAAATATAGCTAGACCAACTTGCCTGAAACTCAGCAGATTTTCAATTGTTAGATACTTAGGGAAGGTTTTCTATATTTTGCTATATTCTCATTTATCCTCTCTAATATGCTAATGATTGACTCATATAGATTATTTACATAAGCTTTCAGTGTTCTTCAGGTTTCACTTTTAGTTTTTTTCTATAAAATAGAGGTACTGACATCCTAGTCCATAAAATTATTTCAATAATAAATAACCTATTGTATGGAAAAGTGCCTTGCTAATTTAAATATACCTCTTCTAATTGAAAATGGATTTGATATGAAGTTCTATAGAATTTGCAAGATGTGATACAAATATAAAAAGGTATTTCTGCTGTTTTTCTTAGAGGGCTAGTTTTTGGACAATATCAACCGTTTGATTAAAAATAAGAGCTCAGTCAAGCATCAGACCAATGGGAATAAAATAAAAAGTTATTCTGTGGTAATGCTAACTTGATAAGACTAATAAAAGGCATTGCTATACTTTTATTGATCGTAGTCTGGAAAGAAATAACCTAAAGAGGAAGCAGGAAAGATTAAATTGAGATAATGCCTAGGTCTAAAGGTGTTTTCAAAATATTATTTTATACCATATTTATTTATAGGGATAATATATCATAAAGGTTGAATTTCTAGACCTCTGGAAAAGCCTCTTACTTATGTGATTCAAATTTGGAGCTCAATTATTTTGGAAAATTCCATGTTTGTGTGAGTACGTATAGGTGTGTGTGTGTGTGTGTGTGTGTATGCATACACCCCATTTATTTTATGGCTGTTAGCTGGGAATCAGCTCCTAACAGCTGATCTCTGATCCTTGCATGTGGCGCCCTCCAAATTCAAAACAACAAAGGCCTTTGAAATTCCACCTGCACTCAAAGGGAAGGGCATAGGGCATAAGCAAGTATTCTCAGAATTCAGCACATTAAAAATGTTAGTTTTAAGCAGATATTCCCATTATGAAAAGAAGTCTTTATGGTAGCTTTATTAAGCCCTGACTTGGAGGGAAGTGACCACCTTACTAGGCTTAAGATTTATTCTAAAAGTCATGAAACTTAACTTATATTGAACCATAAGCTTTTTATTTTTCTTCAAACAAGATGTGATTATATTTCCAGAAATCTTCATAGTATTTTATTTCTGCCAATCTTATTGTTCTCCTGTAGAAAAAAATAATACCTGTAATTCTCATAAATTATTGGTATAAAGTTCTCTTTGATTTCTTAAAAATGCTTTGGAGTAGTCTATAGCTCTTGTAATAAATGGTGGGCCTTAATGGATGGTAAGTATAAATAACAGTAATTTAAAAATCTTAGCAAAGAATAATTTGAAAGACTCTCTCCCATTTTTCAAATATCCTAGTTTCTATGCTTCATTTCTTCATCTCTTTCTTGTTGCTTTTCCCTCATGACATGAGTAGGGTAAAAAAAATCCCTGTTTATCATAAAACATTGACTCTCAAGGACTGTTTAAACTTACTACTGGACTTTGCTGTGTAGCTTTAACATTCCCACTACAGGTATATTAAATATGCAGTAATTGTAAGAGTATATATTCATTATACCAGATTATCATGACATGGAGTAAAGAAAACACCAAAAATCCCTCCCTTCAACAACATTAACATGTACAGGCATTATACTAATAGTTAGTTTCACATAATTATTTTGCTCAAGTCTTCTCCTACTTTCCCCTCCAACTCACGTGCAATCCATCATCTTTTGTTTTCTTCTTTCTTACACTTTAATTTATTCTTTCACTCAGTTGTAGGAATTGAAATGCATACAATTTGACAAACACTCTTTGAAGCACTAGAAGTTACAGTGAATAGGAAATGCATAGCTCCTATTTTCATGAAACTTAAGTATCTATGGCACAGGAAAATTGTTTTTCTTGTGCATGTATACCTAAGTTAGGTCAAGACATGTCCAAGAATTAGCCTTGATATTCTTTTTCCAAATAAAATCATGATATATAAGCAACATATAGTTTTTTTTAACAAAAAAAAAAAAAACCCAAGAATTGCTATAGTGGTGGCAGGTCTTGGAGAGACTGATGGAAGTAGCTGATTGATTTTTCTATGATCTTCCTTACTGGTTTACATTCTACACTGGAAAGGGGGCATGGGAGGTGGTGCTCAAAGATTCTAGATGTTATGTGTTAGAGAGAGTACTAAAATTGTATACCTAACTTGTAGTTCTCAATCAACACTTTCTGGGTATAGTTCCTTAGGGAAATAGGGCACTAAGACTAAGTTCTATTTTCTTTACTTACTAGGTTCTTTTCTTTTTCTTTTTCTTTTTTTTTTTTTTTTTTGCAGCAATTTTCCAACTTGAAATTATTTAATTACTTATAATTATTTATTTATTGCACATCTTTCCAACTAGACTGTAAACTTCAAGTCAGTTTATAGGCCTATGTCTGTTTTGTTTATCAATGAATGTCCAAGACCTAGTACATTACTAGGCAAAGATTAGTGTTCAATAAATATGTGTTAGTTGATGAGCTGACTAAATTGTGAAAATGCTCACTCCAGAACAATGTGGTAAGAATCAAACAATATAATGCCTATGAAAGCATTTGATAGCATGATTTAATTTTATGTCTCATACAGGATAGGACATTGTAAGTAATAAGTTGTTTCTGGTAACATTTAAGTCCCATAAGAAGTAGAACGTGTAAAACATGGATTCTCAACAACTTAATTTTTGTCTACTTAGTGAGTGATTGTTCAGACCACACTCTTAATATCTAGAGAGATGCAAAATTTAGTTTTTAATCTATCCATGAAGAGCCTATGTCTAAAGGAATTGGAGAAGGCATCTCTCATTTTTTCTCTTTACATGCCCCCCAGAGTCAATTCCAAACTGAAAAAGTCTCTCATCCCGGTATTTACTATGGAATGTTTATTTGCCAAGTTTCTTGGTAAAATACATTTAGAAAGCTGGCATTAGCTCAAATTGCAGTATATTGACAATTTTACTTTGCCTAAACTATTTCAAAATTTTTCAGCAGATGTTGATGAGATGTCAAAATTGCTAACCTTAGCTATCTTCTTCAAACAAGGACACCTTACCCTCTTAGGCTGCTTTTTCTTAGAATTTGCTGCAAACTTAGATTCAAATTTCCATTATATCATTTATAAGACCTCCTGATGATAATTACTATCAAGCTTCAAATGAAAAAAACAGTTTCGATCAAAGTAATTATAATTTGGAGCACAGCCCTATGATAAAACAGTTCAAAGGATAATTTCTTACTAAGTTTGTGGCAGAGGCTTACAAAGATGATTAAGAAATTGTCAGAACCTATTTTCCAACCATGAATAAAACCTTTGCAATTATAATTACTGATATTATGTGCCTTTATAAAAGTAACTGATATACTTTATAAATTGACTGTTAAAACACTGAAACATAAGATAAACAAAATAGAATTTATATTAGGAGACTATAAGAACTTTGCATATCTATATATTTACAAAAGGAACAGTTAAATAATATGTGCATATATTGTTTATGCTAGAAGCTGTGCAGCTATAAAAAATATATGTTTTCTCTGAGATTCTATTTCAACTTGGTTTTGTGTTCTTAATATACTTTTATCACATTTCAGTGCCTCTAAAACAGTTTTAAAGGTGAGCTATTCCATTATTGAAAATACTTACACTTATCATAAATCAATTGCATTCTTGCTACCTAACATCTTTGTTTCTTGATCCTGTGCTCCCCTCTTTTACTGACCAAAAATAATTTTATATAATCAGCTTTATGTTCTACTGAATAGGGAGATGCTTATTTGTGTTTCAGGCAAAATTCTATTGGATTGATATTTAAATGCAGTGCAGTGAAAGGAATACTTGTTAGTTTGTGGGCATGCCTTTAACTATGGTTCACCATTGTGTTATAAATCCATAATTCTAATGTTGTTCTGCTCAGAGGAGTCAGTTAACAAATACATTTCAGAAGAAATCTGGCTAGATGGTCAGGAAAAAATGAATGGAATATTATCGTAGTAACATGATGAAGGATTAATTCTCCCCATCTAATTAGGTTGCTTATTACTTAACATATGTTATTTACATGCTAGTTTTTGCTAACATTTTATTGCTTTTCAAGGTATTCATCTTCATTCCCTTAACACTAATCTATAAGAAAATTCAGTTATTTTTTGAGTCAAAATCTTTAATACTCTTCTACCACTGTCTAAGAAAAACACAGTATTAGCACAGAGCATTAGTGTAAAACCAAGCCTATATCTTTCCTTTAAAGTATTTTCTAATAATAATAATAATAATAATTAATAATGCTACGAAAAATAATAATTACTTTTTATCATAAACATTATGAATCAGAGCTTTGCACATTTTCTTCTTAATGACCATATTTAATGGAAGGAAATTAAGTAATGAATATATATAATAGCTGATCAACAGGGAAAAGCATCCTAATAAAGAAACTGATTAAACTGCAGGAAATTCTCTCTAGAGAAGCTACAACAGTCTTACTGCTTAAGTCGTGTAAAACTGGATGAGAAACAAAGAAGCACTGGATACTATACCTGAGGGAACAACCCTGTTTTAGCAAGAAAAGAAAGTAGGTGTTGCAATGATTGCTCTTCCCTCCCTCTGCTATAAACATTTTCAATCTGCATCTCAGAGAATCTCTTCCTGGATTTTGTTACAGCAAACATATCGATCTTTTATCCCTTTTTTGGAAATTTTGACATTTTTTTTTTCTTTTTTTGGCTGGCCAGTATAAGGATTGAACCTTGGAGCTTGGTGTTATCAGAACCATGCTCTAACCAACTCAGCTAATCAGCCAGCCTAATTTTGACAATTTACACATGAAAATTTATGTAACAATGATAATTATGATATATTATTAAGTGATTTATTCATTCCTGTAGTATATAATTGTTTAATAAACTAAAAAAAGAATTTAAGGATATTATTTAAAATACCACATACAGGAATATAGATGATACATTACATTATTTTACTCATTTAACTTAGATCAGCAATCAAAATAAAAGTAATTTAATATCTCATTTACTACAAAAAGGAGGCTGGTATCCTAATAAGGTAGTCATATTTGGATTTTTGTAGCTAGCATTTGGCCATAGAATTATTAGAAAAAACAAAACAAAACATATCTACATTATTGAGAGTGTAAAAATTCAGACAGTTAATAAGCATTTAAGTTACATGCTTTTTACAGCTTAATAAACTAGGAATTTTAGAAAAGAACTCATCTGTTTGGTGAATCAACATGTATAGAGTGAGTTAAAATCACAGCAGCAAGTTTGGGACAGAACTTTAAAGTACAGAAAGAGCCAGCAACCTTGTCAGTATCTTGGGTACTTGGATTAATTCCACCTCAGATAAATACTTTTGTGCATCTACTCTGTACCAAGCCCTGCACCTTGTCCTTGAGCACACGGGACACCATGGTAACCAAAAATCAACACAGCTCCTATATTATGGCCTTGGAGTCTAGTGAGAAAGGACAAGTTAAATAAATGTAAATAAAACTATCAACTGTACTGTAGTAGCCTCATATACACGGTCTGAGGAACAGTACCACAGTCCCCTAATTAAGCAAAGTTGCCTGAGTTAAACTCAGAGAGAGCAAAGATAATGGTCAGGATATGAACCAACAGATGAGCATGTTTTAACTACATGGAAAGAACAGAGAAGGCTGGGAGCAGATCATGTTCCAACAAAGGAAGCAGCATTTGCAATGATCCTGTGGAAGGTGAAAGGGTATAAACCATGTAAACTGAAAGAAGCCTGAGTGGTTAGAGTATAGAAACAAAGGCAAGAGACTGGCAAAGTTAGTAGGCAAGTACACTAGTGATCTAAATCTAGAAAGAAATGAAGTTTGCCTGGTCTAGGACATTGGCAATGGATATTTCGAGGAGTGGAAGTGTTTATGACATTTATAAGAGGTAAAATAGATGGGGATTTTTGATGGATTGGACCTGCCTGTTGAAGATAGAGTTCAGGAAAGAATCCTTAGTTTCTAGTTCATACTATTGGATAGATGATGGTATCGTTCAAAAGGAAAGGAAACACTAGAAGAGAAGTTTTGAGAAGAAAAATTATGGATTTGATCACGAGCAAGAGCTTTAGATATTTCAGACATCCAAACATAATAGTTAAACAAGCAATAATTAGGTTTATCATGTAATACTATTTTGTAGGTTAAAAATTCAAATATCAATGATTTTATATGGTTCAACCTAATAAATGTAAAGATCTAGAGCTGAAAGAAGAGGTTTAGACTAGAGATTTGGGGGTGAGAATTACTATCATGTGAATAGAATCAAAGATGGAATAGGTATAATATTGACTACAGAATAAGTAAACAACAAGACAAAGAAATAGAACATTTAATAGTGGAGGAGAAAATACTATTAGTGCTTGAAGAAAACTAAGAAAAAATGACTAGACATGAATCAGTTTTTAATAGACATCTAAGATAATTGTTTTTCACATTTTTGTACTGCAGCCAATAACCTTTACAAAACTAATTTTAGTGGTGACAGTTTCTTTGCTAAGGACTTGGAGCGAACACCAGAATCATCCATTTGTTGCTGATGGTAACACATAAACTCAAAAGGCAGTGAAGAGGGAGAGATGGTGTCATGTGTTTCAGTTACGCAAGATGAATAAGTTTTAGAGATCTGCTGTACAACATTGTACATTGTGCCTAGTTAATACTGTATTGTACAATTAAAAATTAAAAGGGCAGATTTCACGTTAAATGTTCTTACCACAATTAAAAGTGAAAGAGAAAGGAAGAAAGACAAAAGGCAGCAGACGCATAGGGACTGACGCCGTGGCATTTGCTAAGAAACACCCTGGAGCAGAGCTGAACACACTGTGTTCCCATAGCAGGTTGTGGACTGTTCCCCACTTTCCTGTGTTCTCCCTTTATTTAGGGCAGCATGAGAACAGTCATGTACAAATAGAATGCCTGTTCATTGATGCGTCTGAGCTGAAGTGCCCATTGTTTACCACCTTTGCAGAAAAATCCAGCTATCCAGGACCTGGGGTCTATTGGAAGTTGCAACTACTCCTTCTGAGTAAAAAAAAAAAGCTGTGATGATTAATTTTATGTGTCATGTTGACTAGGCTAAGAGATGCACTGGTAAAATATTATTTCTGGTGTGTAGGTGAGGGTGTTTCCAGAAGAGATTAGCATTTGAATCAGTAGACTGAGTAAAGAAGATCTGCCTTCCCCAGTGTGGGTGGGCATCGTCCAGTTCCTTGAGGGCCTGACTAGAATAAAGGAGGAAGGGCAAAATCTTTCTCCATTTGACAACCATCTTCTCCTGCCCCTGGATGTCAGAGCTCCTCATTCTTGGACCTTTAGACTCCCTTCCAAAACCCCCTCGCCCCATTAGGTCTTTGGCCTCAGACTGAATCACACCACCAATTTTTTTTTTATTCTCCAGCTTAAGATGGCAGATGTTGGGATATCTTGGCTTCCATGATCACATGAGCCAATTCTTATATTAAATCTCCTCTTATATATCTATATCTAATCTAGATCTATCCTTCTGGTTCTGTTTTTCTGGAGATCCCTGAATAATACAGAAGGCTTGGGTCCCCTGATGTTGGGGCATTGATCTTCCCTATGGGATACAGAGAAATTAAGCAAGGCTTCTCGAGATAAATTATGTTGGTTTAAAGCCCAGCTCCAATACTAATAACCTGTATAATTTAGAGTATGTTGCTTAATCTGAATGTGTCTTTATTTCCTCAGCTGTAAAATGAAAACTAATGATCATACCTTTGTAGAGTTTTTGAGGATTAAATTAATTAACAGCAAAGAAACATTAAAACACTATCTATCACATAGAATTGTTATTTAAGTGCTAGTTATTATCATCTTTGGCAAATCACCTTTGTATGCAGGCACTTTATAAATAAGATAGGATGGACAGTCTTGTCAGATGCTAGCAGTGCAGTGGTGAGGTTCTCCTGTTCTTACAGAATCATTTTTTTTTCTCACCAATGGCTGGAGGGTGTCTTATTTTTAATAAAATTATTTGGGTACTGTCATACCTTTTACTAGTCACTGAATCCAAGAAAAAAAAATATATCCTTAACTTATTCTTAAAAGTTGTAAATATTTATTTGTATCCATTGAAAGATGTCAAACACTAGAATGAATCTTATTATAAAAATAACACTTAACAGTAAATGAAGAATTTCAAATTTTAGCTTAAGGATTTAGTTATAGTCCTATAATATATTAATTTCAGCTCATGATTCACTGTTTTCAAGAATAAGTAATCAATTATATGATACAATATGACATTTTGAATTGATGATATGCAAAATGCGATTCTACTTTTATAAGCAAAGACTGAAATCATTAATATTAAGCAATTTCTATTACATTTGTTACTATAACATCCATCATAACAATATTTAAGACTCATATGGCACATAATATTGTTTTGTGGCCATTCATTACAAATGCCAATATTCAAATGATAACATACAAATGCTAAATGAAAAAAAAAAATTGCTCTATTTCAATAGCCAGACTCAGAATGTAGATTTATTTTAAATTACATTTAGAATTTCAAATGAAGCTCACAGTTTATATTCATTTGAAGTCCTAGCTAGAATTTAGGTTTAAGAAAGTCACTTAATTTGTTCTATATTTGGGAACAGTTTAGCAGTTAAAATAATTTCAAGTTTAGGACAGATTAAAAACGATTCAAAATGCTGAGATAGAGATTTGGTTTAGGCCTGGCATCTCTAAAATGTGCTGTGAAGTAAGAAATTAAGGCTATCTAACAAAAGCACACTAGATCCAGAGCTAACACAACATATTGCCAATTCTTAAAATATCTAGATAATTTGGAACCCATCAGAAGCTAGGAGATGCTATATTATAAGAATATTGTTTCCTATCATTTCCTACTAAATACATAAATTAAACTTCATGGTTTCAGGCTCAAACTGTAGAAGGCAGGAGAAAAGCTGGGACCATACATCCCAGCTTTTATTATTAGTGCGTATTAGACAAAAAATATAGGAAGTCATTTCTGTCATTACTAACTCTTTGTATATTACCATTTTGTCTTATTTTTATTGTTTTGTATTGCTTTCCTCTAACCCAATCAAATCCTAGGTTGAGTTCTTAAAATTCCCACAGTTCTCTAGGGTCCCTATCACGTGGGATTATAACCTGAAGGCAACCTGCAGAAGCATTACTTATATTGCACTGGAGCTTTTTCATATTGTACCTCAGTTAGGGGTGAACGATAATGGTAGTAGGTAGTAGCATGCACCCTGGAATTCTTGTAAATTATATGAAATTACGATTATTGTTCCATGGAACTATGCATAACAAGAATCACCTCTATAGTTAAATAATTAAAATGCATGGATATAAGATCCCATGGAAGATATTAGACACAACTTGGACATAGGCCAGTAGAAGTTAATGTAGTAAGATTTACACAGTAGAAGAAACATTTGTCTATGCTGGGCCCATGCATTCAACAATATTTATTAGAGAGAAGACACTATGTGCTTTAAGGCACAGATAGATAAATCAGACATAAATTGTATAATCTAGGAGCGCATATAAGATATAGACAAGTGAGGTGTAATATATATTTAAATACAAAATTAAAATGTAAGATAAAAAAGTGATATAAATCATGTATGTAGAATAGAGTAAAATGCTGAGGTAGTTCAGAGGAAGGAGGCATTACTTTCAGAAGAAAAAGGAAAAGGCTTATGGAGCACATGGAATTTGGGGTAGGTACTCAAGAATATATAGGAATTGAATATAAGGAGAAGGAATAATGGGATTCCAGGACAGAGATGAGCAAAATCCTGAAGATAAAAGAGGGTGGTATAAAGATGAGGAACACGGAATGGTTCAATTTGTCTTCACTGGAAGCACTATGTTGTTGTATTGTAGGAAATAAGTTTGGGGAGGTAAAGTGAAGGTAAACATGAAATATTTGGATTTCAGTATGTAGCATAATGGTTAAGCACAAGATGTACAAAGTAGGACAAACCTTGTTTAATTCCTGGCTCCTGCACATACTGCTACCGCAAAGTTGTAGTCAAGCGGTTTTTGAGACTGTTTCTTCATTGTGAAATAAAGTTAATAAAAATATCTAATTTATAATTTTGACAGTATAAATAAATGCAAAAATGCATGACAAGTGTCAAGCATATGGTAAACATTTACTACATATTACAGGTAAATATTTTAATCATGCAAAAAGGAGTTGTAATAGGGAGTATAGGTAATTGTCATATCAAAGCTGTGCTTCTGAATGAATAAGCCCACTTTTACATAAATCATTTAGATGAAGAAAAATGAAATAGTGAGAGAAGAAACTGGAGGTAAAGAGATCAGCAATAAAGTTACTGCTTGTTTCCAGGCAAGGGCCCGGGCTGTAATAATATTATGAGAAATAAATTGTTAAGGACAAGTGCAAGATATTTAGCAACTACATCATGGATAGGACTTAGCAAGTGGTGTTGACTCATGATCACTCAGGAGTCAGGGGCCAGAGATGGCAATATTTTATATGCAGTAACTCCTGAGACATTTTTCATGAAAGAAAACTATTAAAAAGATAGCTTCTCTATTTAGGAATACATTTAGTCATTTTAGTTTGAATACTGTTTAGGTTTATGGATTAAATATTTACCTGTCCTAGGAACTACTTGAAAAGCAAACTAGAAGGTCATCAATCCATAAAGAAATGTGATATTGAGTCATCAAAATATAATGAGAATAGGGACTAAAAATTGTTTCCAAATTCGTCCTGCAGGAAACTCTGAGTCATAGTTTCCCCCAGGCTAAAAGGCTTAAATTCATTGGTTAGTATATTCAAATCATTTAGTTTTTTACAAGTGGTAGGGTTTGGTAGGCAATATAGTATATAGTCAGAAATGTAATATTCATGACGCTTAATGGACTTTACACTTTAAAGCCTTTCACTTACACTGGTCTCTTCGAAAGTCCTGTTGTTAATTTCATGCTCATAATTTTGAATTATTTTTCTAAGGTTAGTTCCTAATATTGCATAATGATCAGGAACCCACAAGACCTGGATTCATCCCAAAGAATAATCCTTGATTTCTTAACTTTCATTCACTGTATAGATTTTAGGGCTATGGTGCTCAAAATCCTTTGAGGTTGTAGCAACATTTTGCATCCATGAGCAAATGTCTGTAGAGGAGAATCAGAGACCATATCAGGTTTTCTGAGAAGTCTGAAAGTAACAACACATTTAAGAACTTTGAGAAAACATCTGGAAAAGTAGAAACTAGGTGAGCATGAGGAGGAATGCGGCAAGGTCATTAGAGCAAGGTACATGTGAAAGCCCTCCAGATAATTTTAATGAACATGCAGATTGATCTAGCTACTATTTGCCATTCTTGAACTGTATTAAAATGATTAAAAGGAAAGAGTCAAGATTTTGGAGTCAGAAAATCTCATTTTGAATCCTGTGAGTACTTGCGCAAGATATTTAACATCTCTGAGCTTTAACTTCTTTATTAGGAAAAACAATATGCTAATAAAGATGAGTCATGTTACCCCGGGGAAGGTAAAAATGGTTAAGTGAGGAAGGATAATTCAGAGTAGAAAATGGTAGTGCCAATATGTACAAAGTCATGGTAGGGTAAATTATTGTTGGAGTCAGGGTATTAGATGGTGTGAATGAGGGTGAATTTGAGGAACAGAAGTGATTAGAGATGGTATTTAAAGAGACGGTTGGCTGAATCAGAGATTGTCGTGGGGGTGCAGCTATTGCTGATGACATGATGTAGGGCATAACCACAGTAAAATATGACTACATTTATATACAGGAGAAGATTTGGGGGATGAGAAGAAATGGTATTAATTGGTTGGGGTATTTGAAAGATTTTTCAAGTGGTTACTAAAATTATCAAGAAATTGTTGAAGAGTTGAGTAGAGTAATCCCAGGTTCTGTACAAGGAGATATACTTCCATTCATTATTTTCATTCCAAGAATATTCTTTAGTATTCTTATTTTTAGATATTCAGTAATAGCCCATAAGTAAAGTTTTACCTTAAGGTGTTACGGTAAGAAAAATAAAAAATTTAACGTGCATCATCATGCAAAAAAAATCAATCGATCAATCAATGACCTATATTACTTCATCTCACTTTCTCTTCCAAACATGAGGGAAATGATTATGATGTTATCTTAATCTTTATCATTAATCAATCAAAGCAAATTTTTAGTAATAGTGAATAAAGAGGAAATCACTTGCAGATGTATTGTCAGTTGGTGCAGCTGTTGGATTTTATAGAACACTTTTCCAAGCACAGATGAAACTAAAATCCAACGTAGTATTTGAATTGCCTCTGTCTCCTTAGCTGGTGGAAAAAAAAAAAAGAAAAAAGACAAACCAAAATACACAACTTGTTCAGTCAGAATTTGGAGGTTGTTAAAAGAAGAATCCTTACTTGTCTTTCCATTTCTTAGGCTTCTTAATAATGTTTTGCTGGTTGTTATCTTATAAAAGCAACAGAAACAATTAAAGTGGTATTCTCTCAGGTTTCCAGTGCTTCTTGCTGACCCAGCTTTTTCCTAGGGCTTCCTGACAGGGCCTGTTACATAAATGTTTGTGCATCCACCAACCCACTGCCAACCCACTGCCCCTCCCCCAACTCATTGCTTAAGATGCTAACACAAGGCACACAGGCGGAAAGCTTCCTGAGCTTTCCATTTCTTAAGCTATGCTTAGCTTAATTCAGGAAAGAATTTGCTCATTATTTTTCCCTCTGACAGTATTCTTTATATCTCCACCATCGCCCCCACTCTGAGTCAAGTAAATATTTTAAAAAATAATAACTGTTGGGTTTGATTCTTGTAAAATTCTCTAGGAGCCACACATCAAGTCTTTTCTGCTGTGCTATGGAGGACGTTTTAATTCTTTCACTGTCCAGCTCTGCCTGACATACTTTCTCACCTCAGCCAAGAAACTGCCGTAGCGGGAAAACAATTGTGTACTGAACTCTGTCCCATTTGACAGGTAACAAATGAGATCTTTAAAGGGAATTGACAATTTTTTTTTTTTTAACTGAACATTGTTCAAACAAATAAAGTTTAAATACTCTGAGTTAAGTTTCCAATTTTTCAGGTAACTATGAGAATGCAGAATTTTCCTCTTATGAAAACTGCCCTTTTTAAAAACATTATTAAGGAGTTAGACCATTTTGGTCAACAGCTGATTTCCACTTATATATTTCCTGACACATGTTGCTGTGTGACAAATTTTCACCTTCATAAAGGGATTCACTTAATTTTATGTAAAATGGGTTTTTATTTATACATAGCACATTAGTATTTTTTGAGTACAGCACATACATTACTTTGACTTCTTTGATCTCAAAAAAATCCCCCCAAAAACTAGATAGACCTAGTATTATTATTTCTACATTGTGCAAATGAAGAAATTGAGATTTGGAGATTTTTAAGTGACGTGACTAATTCTCACAGCCCATACAGGGATGAAATCAAGTTATTCTTGACAGACACTTAGTCATTTGCTCTTTGCATGTCATATTGCATCATGTTAAAAACTCTAGAGTCATCCATATGGACTTACATATTCCTGAAATTTGTATATAATCGTTGGTCGAAAAATCCAACTAGTATATACAAATTTCAGACTTTAAATGTGTAGATGTTCTTTAAATAAATTCTGTAATGAACTTTGGCAAATTTAAATATCTTTCTAAAACGTGACCCACTTATTCTTAATAAGTATGACGCAAATTAAAGGACATCAAACATAGCTCACAAATGTAATTTTACCCAGTGCAGGTAAATATAGTTTTTTTTTTTTTTTTGTCTTTTTGTCTTTTTTCCGTGTCCGGCAACGGATCGCAACCCTCAGTGTGGCCCCCGTACCGGACCGGGACCGGCGACGGGATCGCAAGCCTCGGCGTTGCGCCCGCGCCTCACTCAGCCAGTGAGCGGGAACCGGTCGGTACGTGGGATCCGAACCCTCGGACGGGAGCGCTGCGGCGCTTCCCAAGCGGGGCACTATCCAGTGCGCCACCGGGCAGCCCCTAAATGTAGTTTTTTTAATCTTATCTTTTGTAAACAAAACTGAAATAGTTGTGCACATGTTACACTTCAATTTGCATTTTCTCTGGCATAAAAGAGGATTACATTTTACATTTTATCCTAACCTTGTTTTCAAGAGAAGGGATTATTTCTAAAGCACTCTTCTAAACTCTCTCCATTCCTTTCCTCACTGTGCCTCGAGACACTTCAGTAACATCCAAACTGGCCCTTTTGCATTCTGTCTTATTTAAAATATTTATTAATTCTTTTGAAAACATTTATTTCGAAATGTCAGATATTGTCCTATACATGGAGAATGGAAAATTAAACAAAACAAAATAGGGAAGAGCTACTTTATGTATTATCAAGGAAGGCTCCCTGTCACTGACATGTCACAGATATTCAAATGAAGTAAGAGTATCATGTGCAATCTGAGGGAAGAGTATTTCATGCAGTAGTAGAGTTAAGTCGAAAAGCCGTGAGGTGGAAGCAAGTGTAGGTATTTGAGGCTCATTTAGGAGGTTATTATGGCTGCAGCAGCTTGATCAAAGGAAAACTTTGTTAGAAAAGGAAAGTTCCAAGTGGTATCCAGCAATCAGAATTCTAAGGCACGTGCAAGTTTAATAAGGACTTTGAATTTTATTCGAAATGTGATTAGAAACCACTGGGAGTAACTAGGGAGTAAAATAAACTAATTTACGATTTTAAACAGTGTGAATACTACATGGAAAACACTCTGAAAACTGAGGCATCAAGAGTATAAACAAGGGGTCCACCTCAGAGGTGTGCCAGCATCCCAGAAGAGAGACGACGGTGGCTTTGACTGAGTTGGTAGCACTGGGGATAGTGAGCAGTGATTAGTTTTAGGTGTATTTTAAGTATGAATGGTAACAACGGGAGTGGGTATTGGACTGCAAATGGGATGTGAAAATTAAAAGAATCCAGAATGTCCCTCAGGTAAGGAGCTAGTTTGCTTGGAGCATAGCGATGAAGATCAAGAGTTGAATTTTGGACATGTTGTGTTTATGGAACACATTAGACGCCCAAGTGAACATACTAAGGAGGAGATAGACTCACAAATCTGATGCTTCCGTGGAAAATCTGAGCATCAACTAATGGGTAGTGTTTGAAGTTCTGAGACCAAGGGAGTGAGTACAGTGAGAGAAGAGAACACGTCTAAAGATCGAGCTCTAGACTGCGACATTTAGAGGTCAGAAAGGAGGCAAAGGAAGAGCATAAAGTGACATGGATTGAATTTTATCCCCCACGTTATTTTATTAGGCACATGATTCCCGACAGTGACTGTTAAGAGGGTGGGAAATCCTGTTAAGGTAACTGAAAGGTGGGGCCTTGAAGAGGTGATTAGATTCTGAGAACCATGCCCTAGTGAATGGATTAGTGATGGTGGTCGTGGGTGTGCTTCTGAGGAGTTTAAAAGGAGAGCATGTGAGAGTCTCTCTCTCTCTCTCCTCTCTCCTCTCTCCTCTCTCCTCTCTCTCTCACCCCCCCCTTCTCTCTCTCTCTGCTTCTGCCATCTCACAACGTGATATTTGTTGCTGAAATCACCACCGAGGATGACCTTCACTAGATATGTTCCTCGGACTTTGGACTTCCCAGCATCAGAAACTGTAAGCCATAATTTTAAAAAAAAAATAAATTACCCAGTTCCAGGTATTTTGTTATGAGGAACAGAACAGACTAGTGCTATGTAAGGTTACAAAAGGAGAAAGAGTGAGGCAGGCAGAAAAACATATGGTTTCCTGGAAGCCAGGTAAAGAAGACTATCTAAGAAATAAAAAGAAATCAATTGTTTTGAATGCTGATGAGATTTCTGAAAATTAAAATTGATAAATAACCATCAGATCTGACAATATTGGGAGAATGGTGTTTTAAAGACTGGTTTATTTGAAATAATGGTGAAGAAAAGCTGGAAAGAGTGGGTATAGGAGAGACTGTGTGATCAGGAATAGAAAACGGTGAATATCAACAACTTTTGGAAGAGTTTTGATCCAAAATGAGAAAGTGAAGAGCATGAAATTATGACTGTCTTTGCTTTGGTGGTGGTGTTGCTGTTATTGTTAATTCTGGTATTGTTTTAGGTGAGAGATGTTTCATTATGTTTGTGGCCAGTTGAGAATTTTCCACTAAATGTAAAAAAAATTTTTAAAAAAAGATGATGTGACTCATAGAGTTTAATTACAATAGCAAATTCCTTGAAGAAACAGGTGAAAAAAATTCTCTTGAGAGCTGTAGTTTTCTTAGACAGCAGCAGAGACTTTTTATTAATTTTTAGGTGAGGAAGGCAGAGTACAGACATAGATTTTAGGTTTAGAATGGGATCATTTAGAAACTCTCTTCTGGTTGCTTCTTATTTCTCAGTCAGCTACACCAGTTCATTAGCCCAGAAAAAGGAAAGAGGATAAGGTATCAGAGAAGAAAGATGTAAATGGTATGCAGTTAAAATAGAATATAAATTCCTAGTCAAATTCCTTCTAAGTGGATTTTAAATTTCTAAAATGTAGTTGCTACTTGATGTAGTCTCAGCCTATCTCTCAAACTTCACGTGCAAACACTCTCCATTTCCTTCTCCTACTGTCTATTACCAAATCAAATCTGGCAGTCCTGATATGACAGGCCCAGCACGCACAAGTGGCTTATATCCATGTGATGTTGCTTCAAACTTCAGAAATGTATTAATAATTCACCATATTAATAGGTACTGTGGTTTGAGTGTCTCCCCAAGCTCATGTTAGAACTATAATAGGGTGGTGAAAGGTGGAACCTTTCAGAGGTGATTAGATTATGAGGACTGTGCCCTCATGAATGAATTGATTCTTTCAGGAAGTAATAGGTTGATGGTTTAATGGGTTGTAATGGGCATGGTTCTGATGGCTTTATAAAGAGAGTGAGTGAGAAGGTTAGCTTCTTTGGTCATGTCTCTTACCCTGTGATATTTTGCATTCCCATGGGACTCTGTAGAGAGTTTCCACCCAGAAGAAGTCCCTCACCAGGTGTGCCCCCTGGACTGTGGACTTCCCAGCCTTCTTAAGAAATAACCTCTTTTCTTTACACATTACCCATTTTCAGTATTCTGTTATAAGCAACAGAAAACAGACTAATACAATAGGTCAAAGATTAAAATATGAGACTCTCCTTAGATGCAAACATAGTCTTTTGTCAAATGCAACATTCATTTTAGGTTGAAACTTTATTAAATATAAATAATTGGAAAGTTCCATATTGTAGTGGATTGAATTATGCACCCCCCAAACTCCCTGAAACTTGAATTGTGTCCCCCAAGTTTTATGTATTGGAAACTAAGCCTCCACTGTGACTGTTAAGAGGGTGGGAAATCCTATTATGCTAACTGAAAGGTGGAGTCTTGAAGAGGTGATTGGATTGTAGGACTGTGCGGTAGTGAATGGGTTAAAAATGGTGGTCAGGGATGTGGTTCTAAAGTCTTTAAAAGAAGAGGAGAGTCAGTCTCTCTTTGTGCTCTCTCTACTTCCACATCTTGCAATGTGAGACCCCTGGGTCACTGTCACAACAACCAGATGGACTTTGGACTTCCCAGCCTCAGAAACCATTAGCAATAAATTTTGTTTCCTTATAAATTACCCACCTCCATGTATTTTGTTATAAGCAACAAAAACAGACTAATACACATATATAATAAAATATATTAATTATACCATGATGAAACCATAAAAAATAATTAAAGAACAATACAGGACTACACTGTTATTAGTATTGCTTTTCATCATTATAATTGATTTGGAAATAATAACCCACGTAATTAGATTACACTAGAAGTACATTAGATTACAACAAACCAGCAATATTAACAGATATATGAGTATAGTAAAAGAATAATCACAATTATTGTGGTGGAAATGAATAACTTTGTAGAATAACTGCAATCTCCTTTAAACTTAATAATCATATGAGATAGGTACTATTTTTTCCAGAATCTAATAGATGAAGCAACTGAGCTTGGAACAGTTAACTTGCTAAACATGACACAAGTGTTGATTAGCCAAGTGTGATTTGATTTGAATTTAGGTAGGTTAAGTCCAGTTTGGAAGGACTTAACTTGTGAACACATGAGGGAGATTAAACTTAATAATCCTAAAATTGAGAGTCTATGCTCTTGTTTGTAAAAGCAAATGTGAGTGTAAGCCTGGTTCTCCCAAGCTGCACCAGTTTATGAGCATGCTCAAATCATATTTGAAATAATACCTTAAATTTTACTGGCCATTTGCCCCACTGTATTATGCAGTCACAGTCCCTAGAAGTGAGGCTCATTTTTAGTACTTTATAGTCTTCTTGGTATCACCTATAAACCACGTGTCATACTTTGTTTCTGAATCACAGATATAGGTTGTGTCTCATATAAGAATAAATGGAGGAAAAATCAGAGTAAGTTTTTGAGACAGATGGAAATGGAGTAGATTTTCCCAATAAAGTAGACGTAAAAAAAAAAAAAAAAAAAAAGGTAAAAGAACAAAATGTAAATAGAAACTTTGATACATGGGGAAAAAACATTGAAACAGCAGTTTAGTTCACCAAACCTAAATATAGGCTAGAAGTAAAAATTAAGAAACTGATATCAAATTTTTATATTTTTTCTGAAATAATACTCTATGAATATTGCAGAGATCATTGAGCTTTAGATGAATCATAAAATGTCCCTTAATTTTATACTAATTTAATTCAATTTGTTTAATTTATTCTTCTGACCTGCCTTCAGAAATGCTACTTTTAGGATCAAATTTATTATAATTCCTCTTTTTGGCTAATTAATGAATACCCATATAAGTAATTCTTGCTTGGGAAGCCTTATGGAATAGTGGTTCAGAGCCTACATTTGGAGACAGGGAGCCTAGATTTAATATCTCTCTGTGCCATTTAATGGCTCTCTGATCAACTTTGTGCAAGTTAGTAACTGTCCTATGCCTCATTTTCCTAATATTAAATTGAAAAGATAAAATTTTCTACCTCATAGGGTGGCCTGAAGATGATAAAACATATAAAGCAATTAAATGTATAGAGATCACCTTGGGTGTCTTTGTTGTTCTTTTTTAGACTAATTATCCATAAAAAACACAATATTTTAGGTCTATGGTAATGAAAAGAGGCAATAATATTTCTGTGTGTGTGCTTAATGGCATTCCACATCACACAGATTCCTTGGAAAAAGCAGCAGCATCAATTATAATTATTATAAAAGATATAGTGAGTTAATGCATATAGAAGCATAAAGCATTCTTGATTCCTCTCGTTTTCTCACATTCTATATCCAGTCGATTAGCTAGTTCTACTGGTACTACTAATATTTAACATATTCCTAACAGTAGCACTTCTCAGTACCCAGTGCTACCACTCTAGTGAAAGCCATCATCATATCTGTCCTGGAACATCATCTGAGCAGAGGCCACAGCCTTGTTTTTTCCCTTGTGCCCTCCCCATACAGTCTGCTCTTATAAAATCACACTCATAAAATAAATGTGTAGAGACTACCCTGAGTATCTTTGTTGTTCTTGTTTTAAATAGTTATTCATTAAAAAAACCCCACATTTTCAAGAAGAAAATAACGTCATGTGCAATCCCCTACCCTATTAAACTACTGGTAAATTCTAAATTCACATTTCAGAGATTCAAAAACGGAGGCTACCAGCCGCATGCCGAGAGCATTATGTGCATTAGAAATCTGACAGTCCTTCATAATATTACTTTAGCATTATGTTGCAGTCATAGCATAATTGGTGAAGCTAAGCAGGACACATGTGACTGATTCAAGGATACCTCGCCTGATTAGAGGTTAGAGGTTTTCTTTAACATGTTTTTCTGTAAGGGAATTCAGAAATTTATGCAGAAAAAATGGCTTGTATTGATTCCTGAAAAAAAAAAAAAAAAATTGATTCCTGAGAAAAAAATACTATTCCTGGATCTTGAAAGAAGATTTAAATTTCAAGCAATTTAATCAATACAAATGAGGATTTATTCCAAAAACAATTTAGGTCCTTTTATAACAGGTGATTTTATGTATTCTATAATTAAATTAAAGTGTTTGTATTCTTTTTAGTCATCTTATTAAATATGAACTTTAGCACTATTTTAATTCAATTTTTCCAAATACCCAGAAAATACATGATTTATTTCACATTATTTTACATTATTGTATAAATGTATAGGACATTAGCTGAGAAACAAAACAAAGCATGGAAAAATAAACAGGCTTTACTTTTTCTAACACCACTCTGGTGTAACCCTATTTTAAGTCATTTAAGATGTGGTGAAATGAACTTTACATGCACTTTATGCTGAAATGAACAAGGTAACTAATAATTAGTCATTTCAACACTTTTCAAACATTTAATCATAATATTACACCTAATTTATACAACATTTTTTCTTAATCAGAAAAGTTGTGTTTGTGAGACCGCCCCAATCGTAATACTGGGTGTAGGAAAACCCAGTGACTCTACAATTCTTTAGACATGGAGACCAGAACATTAAAACTCTCTTTCTCCTTCTTTTGGTCCTCTGGGGTATCCACCAACAGGTGCAATGAACAATCAATGCTGTATAGCTTTGAAAAAGTTATCCAATCATTTTCAAGTCATTTGTGTCACAGTGCCTATAAATAGCAATATCATTTTCCAATTTCTAGTGATAGGACTATGGATTGCATTAACCTAAAGACCTCAATTATTGTAGCAGGAAGTTGACTTCTTCTATTCATATAATGCCCCTTCATCATGTGTGATATGATGGAAGCAAACATATTCATATTAAGTTTATATAGTTGTAACATCAGCTACGTGACTATATCTTAGGGCAAGTTAACATCTATGACCTTCGGTTCTCTCTTTTGCAGTATTGGAGATCATCAGATGTGACATGAACATCACTCTGTGGACTGGATATAATATGGTGAACACACTTTACGTCTTTCCTGAAAATTGTGAATTCTCAGCAACAAAACAATTAGGTTTTATTATTATAGGGCTTCTAATATGGCACAATAGATATGATACCTGTACCCCCCCCTTTTTTTAGACACACAAGAGTCTCATTTTATTTTTTGAACAACATGTAATTCTAGTTTCCAAATGTAATGTCTGAAATATCAGACGCTTAGGGCAAAGTACATGTTTGATTAACTTTTTATTGCTTTCAAAGATTACTGTAAAATAAAGTTAAATGAAGTGAGGTGACATGGAGTAGCAATTGCTCACCCTCATAAGAGACCCTTTGCATAGAGAATTGTTGATGGAGATACTCTCATCGGAGAGTAGTTGACTGATTCCTTCAACAGCAATGAAAAGATGTGGAAAGTCTTGGAGTTTGAGAAGTAATAATTCCTAATAAGTTAAGTATACTTGACTTAAATTCTCATTTTTTTAACTTAATACTCTGTGAGTTGGAAAATTTATTTGTTCTCTACGTACCTGTTATATTTAAAGGGATGCTAGTAATATTTATTTCATTGGGTAATTGTTGTGGCTCAGGTAAGACATGGATAGTTTCACAGGATAAAGCCTGACATATTGTAAACAAAGCATATGTGCTTTTTAAATTAACTACTTAACTACCAAAAAAAGTAGCTAACAGTAGGTACAGAATTACTGCTAGTTTTCTCTGTTCTGTCCCTGTGGTTGACATGTTCTGGTAGTCAGATATCTGTGGCAGTAATTCATATTGTTTTGAACTGGTTCTTTACCTTTCTTTTTTATTTGTTTTCTTTTACTACTGTTATCAAATGATAATGAAAGAAAACTTTAACTTTAAAGTAAATATTATACTGTGCATTCACATCGGATTTCCTAGAAATACAAACTGTTTTATTCAAAATCATGAAAACTAAATCTTGGCCTCAGGCAAACATGATGATGTTAACTGTGGGATAATATTAGGATTATTGATCTACCAGAAAAAAAGTAAATTTTTGTTTATTCATGACCTTGTGATGCTTAGTAGGATCTTGACCTTCTTCAGCAGATATTTATTAAGCATTGACTATGTTACACATGTGATCAAGACCAGCGTGCTTCCTACCTTCATGGTTTACAAAACGTCTGGACTTGTGATCAAGGGGGTTGGAGGATAACTTAATCATGTTGAGTTTTGCTTATGGCCGGCTTCCCTAGATATCAGGTTAATTGGCTAAACTACAAAGTCAACTGGTAATTTATTTCAATCACAGAACCCCAACATTCTTATTAAATAATATCCAATTGTTTTCCAGCTGAATTATTTTCTGGGTGAATTCTTCTTTTACAGATAGCCCATGCTACAAAGCCAACAAAATTTGCTAATGTGCATTTTACCACAAAAAAATAAGTTCTATATAACCCTATTTATAATAATAAACCAGCAACTCTCCAAATAGCAAATGGATGATTATTTTTGGCTTAAAAGTGATGTATCTATCAGGTTAGACTTAATTATGCCACATTAATTGTCGGGTCCACCGCCGGCCGACCCGAACAGCCCTAGCCTCGTTATCAGTCTCTCCCTTGGTGTTCCTTCTGGTAGGCGAGCAAATTGCCCAGATTCCTCTTTCCTCCAGTCCCCGTTGGGAGGCAACGGGGGAAGAGAGTCATGAATAGAGGTGTGTTGGGAGCGAGCAGCCCCACTGCCCTCTTTGTGTGGCCATGACAGTTGCCTCGTAATCTGCTTGTGCCAGAAACTGCTTGCTCCTGGCTATGCAAGTTAATTTGCAAGTGACCTTTTATCCTTCTCCAGAAACTGTTTAACCATAAACATTCTGGGCAGCAACCTTTACTTTGAATGTCCTGTCTTGGTTTCTCCTCAAGATGTTATCATATCTTTACATTCCAGACTCTTTGCAGCAGGCCTGCTTTTTCCCTATATAAGCTGTAACTTTCAAACCAATAAACTAGACTTGATCAGAATACTGTCTTGTCTCCGTTTCTCATGTCTCTTGCTTCCATCCTATTCCCACTCACCCCTCCAGGGTCTGCATTGAATATCCCGCGGGTCGGGACATTTTTGGCACCCAAACGTGGGACCTGTGATACAGGGGATCCCGTGAGGAAGAAGGCGCAATAAAGGGACGGCCGTCTGAATTGAGGGACCTTGGTCTTTTGTGGGAACCTGCTGCATTACAATCAAGGTGAGTAGTAGCGTCTGATAATGGGGCAAGAATTGAGCCATCATGAAATATATTTTAGACAGTTACAAAAGGCTTTAAAGACGTGAGGAGTAAAGGTTAAAACAAGTGATTTACTGTGTTTTTTTGATTTTATCAGGAATTTGTGTCCATGGTTTCCTGAGGAGGGCACTATAAACTATAAGAAATGAGTTAGAGTTGGTGATGCTCTACAGGATTATTATGAAACCTTTGGTCTGGAAAAGGTTCCAGTAACTGCTTTTTCTTATTGGAATTTAATTAGGGATATGATTCAAAACAGGGAGGGATCTCCAGAAGTCTCTGAGACAGTCGCTCAAACTGAAAGAATTATAAAGGCCAGCTCAAAATCTGATATCTGTTCTACCTGAAAGGGAGAGATTGGCTTAATTTCTTTGGAGGATGATAATGTTAAAGAGGGAAAGAATTCTCTATCAGGTCATAAGACAGGCATGGTTGAGGCTGCTTATGATTCAGATTCCTCTGAGGTTGATTGGGATGATTTGGAAAACGAGGCTGCTCAGTATGAAGCTGACTGCTATAAGCCACCTGTGGTTGCTTTTTTGGATGATTCGCAGCAACCTCGCCCCCCCCCCCCCCCCCCCCAAAAACCC
>NW_007726177.1:742501-743928 GCF_000696425.1 Galeopterus variegatus | reverse complement strand
AAATTGCAACTTCTTATAACAAAGTTGCGAGAGTTACAATCTACACATGATCATGACATAGCTCACTCCCCTGGCTTTTCTGATTCACTTATGGCTTTTCCTGTTACAGAGGTACTCAATGCCTCGGGAGGGTGACCTACTCGTAAACATGACCAACTAGCTTTTAATGTTATTAAAGAACTAAAAGGGGCTATTTCACAATATGGCCCTACTGTTCCATATACCTTGGCAATATTGGAATCAGTGGCTGAAAGCTGGCTTACTCCTATTGATTGGAATACTCTTGTTCAAGCAACTCTTTCAGGCGGGGATCATCTTTTATGGAAGTCTGAGTTTTTTGAAAACTGTAAAGAAACAGCTAAATGTAATCAGGAAGTTGGCAATAGATGGGACTTGGAAATGTTAACGGGCACAGGGAACTATTCTAGTATTAAGGAACAAAAAAATTATGATCCTGGACTGTTTTCATAAATACAGGCTGCAGCCCTTAAGGCATGGCGTCACCTCCCAGTGAAGGGGGATTCCAATGCCTCACTTACCTGAGTCAAACAAGGGCCTGAGGGACCTTTTTCAGATTTCGTTAATCAGCTCATGACCACTGCAGATAGACTCTTAGGAAATGTAGAGGTTAACCTTGATTATATAAAACAATTGGCTTTTGAAAATGCTAATCCAGCCTGTCAGGCAGCTATTCGACCCCATAAAAACAAAACTGATCTTCAAGGTTATATCCACCTTTGTTCTGATATTGGCTCTTCTTATCAACAAGGTCTTGCAATGGCTGCTGCTTTTAATGGTCAACAGTGAAAGATTTTTTTAGCCAACAGAGGTCAAACTCGAGGAACCTGTTTTAGATGTGGAAAGATGGGTCATTTTGCAAAAGAATTGTAGGGAGGAACAGCCTAAGCCCTCGGGCTCTAGGCCGCCTGGAATTTGTCCTCGTTGTAAAAGAGGAAAACATTGGGCTAAGGAATGTAAATCTAAAACGGACGCTCAAGGGAATCCCTTGCCACTCCTTCAGGGAAACGGACAACGGACAACGGGGCCAGCCCCAGGCCCCGAACTCAAATGGGGCAATGAAGTTTGTCCCAGCAAACAACAACAACAATCCATTTCAGCCTTTTTTAGAGCAACCTCAGGAAGCGCAGGGCTGGACCTCAGTTCCCCCTCTGGTGCAATATTGACTTTGGAGGATGGGCCTTAGATTTTAAATACTGGGGTTTTTGGACCATTGCCCCCTAATACTTTTGGCCTTATATTGGGGCAAGGAGGCTCTATTTTTAAAAGATTAACAGTCTTTCCTGGAGTGATTGATAATGATTTTATGGGAGAGATTAAAATTCCTGTAGAAGCTAATGACAAGGTGGTTACGATCTCTCCTGGTGAAAGGATAGCTCAGCTTGTCTTACTTCCTTTTCTTAAGACCA
>NW_007726177.1:740533-741854 GCF_000696425.1 Galeopterus variegatus | reverse complement strand
CTATAGCCAACCTCTTCTTTTTATCATATTCAATACACCTGTAACTCCAACGAGATTGTTTTGGCAAAATAATCCTATTATGTGGATTAATACCCCTTCTTCCCCAAAAAGGACCCTATTACTAGATTTTGATGCTGTTGCTGATCTGATAATTTTGGGTCAAGAAAACAGTAGAAAATATTTTGGTTTAGAGCCATACAAAATAATCCAACCTTATACACAACAACAGGTTTCCTGGCTGTTACAAAATTCTGACTCATGGATAATTGCTTGTGCCTCATATGAAGGTACACTGGATAATCATTACCCATCTGATAAACTTATTCAATTTTGTTCCCTATATGCGTTTGTTTTTCCTAAGGTTACTCGTTTGTCACCACTTCACAATGCTCTATTGGTTTTTACTGATGGTTCCTTATCCGGAATTGCTGCTTATGTTATATTTGATAGACCCACCCACTTTGTTACACAATATAAATCTGCTCAACTTGTAGAATTGTATGCCATAATTCAAGTTTTTTCAAAGTTCCCAGAACAACCTTTTAATCTTTATACTGACAGTGCTTATCTTGCTAGCTCTATACCTTTGTTAGAATGTCCCTCAAATTAAAAGTACCTCCACTGCCACTGCTCTTTTTCTCAATGCCAAATATTAATTCAGAAACAACGTGCTCCTTTTTATATTGGCCATATTAGGGCACATTATAATCTACCTGGCCCTTTAACTGCAGGCAACAAACTGGTAGATTTGGCTGTAAATTTAATAGGCGCTGTCCTTAATGATCCTGTATCTGAGGCTCAAACTGCTCATTCTCTTCACCACCTTAATGCCCATACCCTTCGGTCCCTACATAAAATCACCCAAGAACAAGCAAGACAAATAGTCAAACAATGTCCTGCCTGTGTTACCTATTTACCTGTACCTCATCTTGGAGTCAACCCACGAGGTCTCCTCCCAAATATGCTTTGGCAGATGGATGTGACTCATTTTTCAGAATTTGGCAATCTAAAATATACCCATGTCTCTATAGATCCCTTTAGTGGTTTCATATTAGCTACTTTACAATCAGGTGAAGCAACCAAACATGTTATTGGTCATTTGTTACATTGTTTTTCTGTTTTAGGTGTACCAAAACAAAAACTGACAATGGCCCTGGTTATTCATCTAGATCTTTCAAAGATTTTTGTGCTCAATTCCAAATTCAACACATTACTGGCATTCCATATAATCCTCAAGGCCAAGGCATAGGATTTATCTTTAAAAACTTGTTTAGGAAAATTAAAAGTGGGAAATTGGTATCCTGTGAAGGGGTCCCCCAGG
>NW_007726177.1:720883-739090 GCF_000696425.1 Galeopterus variegatus | reverse complement strand
TGAGTATATTTCTTTTTTCTCTCTTTTTATGTTCGTGATATTCTTATTCCTTTTTGGATTATTGGCCCCCTGGCCCCAGGTCCATTTGGGTTTTGATGATCCTGGACTTGCTCGTCAACTGGTAAATAAACAGTTTGGTAAAACTTGTAACTGTAAAGGTGGCACTATTCTTAGTCCTCCTTCACCATACATAGCTGTTGTTGATTGTGGTGCACGTTTGGCTTATCTGGCTCCAACATCCCCTGCTTATAGATGTGTGGATAAACCACAGTTTGCACCCACTGACAATGATGGCCCTAAGCCTTGTCCCTCTCAATCTTTTGTTGAAACATTACATAGTGCCTGTTATGGTTCATATCAGTTGTGTATCTCAAATAATCAGACATATTTTACTGCTATCCTAACCAGAAATTATGAAGGAAAATTTGGAGGGGTTCTTGCTGACCCTCCATCTGTAGTGGGGCTTGCTTCTAATAAATATGCCCAAGCTCCCTGTTTAGGACCCATAGGGAAGCCTATATGCTGGTCTATTACTCCCTTTGTCTGATGGAGGTGGGCCACAAGATCAAACTAGAACCCTTAAAGTATAGGAAAAGATTCAAGAAATGCATGACACTTTGTTTCCTCAACTTACTTATCACCCATTGGCTCTACCAAAAAATAGAGGTGAATTAGATTTGGATCCTCAAACTTCTCACCTCCTTTATGAAACTCATAAATTGCTCAATGTAACTAATCCTGGCCTTGCACAGGATTGTTGGTTGTGCTTAGTTATGGGCCAACCCATTCCTGTGGCTTTCCCTTATCCGTTTCTCAATTACTCTATTGGTAATCGATGTCCTTTAACTGCCCCCTTACTGGTACAGCCGTTACAGTTTTATAATGTTACCTGTTTCCTTTATCCTTCTATTAATAATAGTTTTGAAATTGATGTAGATTTTGCAGCTTTTGCAAGCTGTCAATCTTTTATCAATGTCTCTACACCCCTATGTGCCCATAATAGTTCGGTGTTCATTTGTGGCAGTAATCAAGCTTATTCCCAATTACCCACTGATTGGACTGGGCTGTGTGTCCTAGCTCTTCTTCTTCCTGATGTGGATGTTATACCAGGGTCTGAACCAGTGCCGATTCCCACTTTTGAACATATAGCTGGAAGAGTAAAAAGAGCTATACAATTTATTCCCTTGCTTGCGGGGCTGGGAATCACTGCTGCAGTGGCCACTGGGACTGCTGGTCTTATGCACTCCATATCTCAGTATACTAAATTATCTAAACAACTAATTTCAGATGTGCAGACCCTTTCTCAAACTATTCAAGATTTGCAGGATCAACTAGACTCTTTAGCAGAAGTAGTTTTACAAAATTGAAGAGGTCTTGATTTACTAACTGCAGAGCAAGGAGGTATCTGTTTGGCTTTACAGGAGAAATGCTGCTTCTATGCAAACAAGTCCGGAATTGTGCGTAATTGCATCAAACAGTTGCGAGAAGAATTGGAAAAATGAAGAAGACAACTAGCTGACAACCCCTTGTGGACTGGGCTTAATGGATTTTTACCTTATCTTTTACCTTTATTAGGACCTCTCTTGGGTTTACTTCTTTTGCTATCTTTGGGGCCTTTTCTATTCAATAAGGTCGCCACTTTTATTAAACAACAGATAGAGGCTATTCAAGCACGGCCCATTCACATTCATTACCAATGACTGGAAATGGAACGACCCCCTGATGGGGTCTCAAGACATAATCGCCCTTCAAGGAATAGAGCTGGTTAGTCAAATACGGGTAAGAGGGTGTTGCTCTTCAGCAACCTAAGACAGGGGCATCCATCTTGCTATGGATGATTTCAATGATGGGTAAGCTGTTAAAGAGCAGGACACCCCAACCTAAGCCAGACACAGCTCTTGCGTACCAGGGCTATGTCAAATTTTATAAAATCAGAAAGGGGGAATACATTGGGAGCAAGCAGCCCCACTCCCCTCTTTGTGTGGCCGTGACAGTTGCCTTGTAATCTGCTTGTGCCAGAAACTGCTTGCTCCTGGCTATGCAAGTTAATTTGCAAGTGACCTTTTATCCTTCTCCAGAAACTGTTTAACCATAAATATTCTGGGCAGCAACCTTTACTTTGAATGTCCTGTCTTGGTTTCTCCTAAAGATGTTATCATATCTTTACATTCCAGACCCTTTGCAGCATGCCTGCTTTTTCCCTATATAAGCTGTAACTTTCAAACCAATAAACTAGACTTGATCAGAATACTGTCTTGTCTCCATTTCTCATGTCTCTTGCTTCCATCCCATTCCCACTCCCCGCTCCAGGGTCTGCATTGAATATCCTGTGGGTTGGGACAGAGGTGAGCACAGCCACCGGCCCCAACCAGCCCGTTAAAGAACACTCAGATGTGGCAGGGGTTCTGTCGAGCAGTTCCATTTATTATCACACAAGCACTTGCTTTTAAAGGCAAATGGGGAAGTGAGATTTTTACATCCTCCAATCAGCTTATAGGTTACAAGAACATGCATCCTGTCTCAACACCTAGCTATTGCAATCACACAGTGTTCACATGTGCAGAAGCCGTATTTGGCCAATAAGGGCTAAGGCAAGGTTCCCGCAGACACTCTCACCCTACTTCCTCCTGGCGCCATCTTAGGCTGCCACATTAATATGCCCTGTGGGCCCATAATGGCTTGTAATGTCACTTAAGGTGGCATTAGTTTTTAAGGCCCGACAATTAATAAGCAACACCAAACTCTTCCTCTTTATACCTCCTCACTTAGATTGAATGTCCATTGAATGCTCCTGGGGGAGGCTTTTTGTTCTATGATGTTTTTACAACAGGATTCAAGCTGATGAAGATCCCACCATCCATTACAAAAGCACTGTTTTTGTGGGAGGTATAAGAGGGAAATGAAAAATAAATCACCAGATTTAAATTCTTTCTCTAAGAAATGGTGTGGATTACTTGTTTGGATTTTATTGCAAGTCAAGTCACATGACCTCACCTAATTACAGGGGGACAGAGAATGCATTTTTACTGTGTGTTCAAAAGGAGAAGAGCCAGAAATATTATAAGACAATCTTAACTGTTGCCGCTAATTATTTAATATATACAATCTACAGGCTAAAAATCTTTTCCTGGAAAGAGGTAAATAGAAAAGGCCAAATATAAATTGCAAATGTTTACAACTAAAAACAATATTCTTTAACATTTTTGCTTCATAAGAGATGTGACATTTGAGGGCATCGATTTACAGTGTTCAAAGCTTTGGAAACATTTCTTACTGTTTTTGAAAAATTACTTTGATAAAACACCATAATAATCTGGTTAATTGTTTCTCAATTAACAATAAGCATCAAGTTTAGAGGTTCTTAATGATTCAGGCCTTCTGAATTTGGTCTATTATTTTAGTCTGCATCTCTCTAGAGCAATTATTATGAATTTTGTTGGAAAAATGGAAAATCCATATTTTTGTACCAAGACTTGAATCACTCACCCATAAATTATGACAGAGAGTATTGTGTGGCTAAAACTTATACAAATATTATGACAAAAATTTGCAAAACTTTTGGCCTCAGGGTCAAGCACTATTATTGAGCAATAGGCTTAAGTACTGTCACTTTCTCTGTCACTAGATGATGGGTCTATGGATTATAACAACTCAGTGTCCTACAAATTTTTTAAAAAGTCACTGTATGCCCTGCACTTTGAAATCCAGAATTTTTGTTGCCCAATTCATCAGCAATTGACTATCAAAAATTTAAGTGCTTTAAAGAGAGTTCAGTCATAAATTTTTGTTACCCTATTCTCCCCAAAAGCTTAATAATTATTTGAGAGTAACATGGATATGATAATTATTTATTTCTCTAAATATAAATATAAATGATGTGTAGTAATGAACCTTGAAAATTATTCTACAAAACATTCTGATAAATGTTCAGAATTATATATACAAGAATAAGGAGTGTAACATTGAATTTAATGGCATATATTAGAAATAATATAAAGGCCCCTTAACAGGGAAAGGTATATCCACCCAGTGGAGAATTGTGCAATCTTTAAAAAAGAATGTCATAAATTTTCATGTATAGAAATGGAAGGGTATACCAAATAAATAGTAAAATTTATAAAGCTATTTGCTAATATAATCACAATCTGGAAAAAATATGAACAAGCTAAAATTATTATCACTATTATATTCATGTTAGTTTACACATACGCAAAGAAAAAAATGGGAAAATATATAACCAAATCTTTGCCCTTGTCCTCAGGCATGAAATTTCAGGGATACTTTCTATTTTGCCTAATTCTGATCTGATTTTTGTTTTTAACACCAATGTTTTTTTTGTAATTAGAAAGTAAAGCAACAATAATGTAAAGCAAATAAGAGAAAATAATGTACCCAGATTATATACTTTTTAATTTTTAACAGAAGTACCTGAGCAACTTATGGTTCAATGTTCTTTTATTTACGTGATATAAGAAACTTTAATTTGAAGCATATTGGAAGAGTTTTGGTAATTACCAAATTGTAGTTGATACAACTCTTGTCCTTTGTATAATGACATCAATTTTATTATTTTTCCTTGAATTTAAAGTCAGATGGAATTTTTTATAAGCTTTAATACACTTACATTTCTATATTACTAACAGGAAGAATAATGTAATTGCCACAAAATGCAAAGCTAAATTTAATGGTTAGGTGAATAATAAGCTCATTGTTGATGGCAGTAATAATAATACTTTTCATTTGTACATATTTTTCAATTTTCAAATTGTTTACCAAGCACAGCTTTGTCTAAATCTTACAACAACCTTGACAAAACAGAAAAGAATTAAATAAATTCTCAAGGGTTAAGGTACTGGTAAATCATTCCAGAGGACCAGAACAGAAGTTTGCATAATTATTCCTTAATGACATTTTTTTTTTTTTTTGCATCAAAGACATTTTTGCAATTGATTTCAGGTGTATTCTTTTATGCTTTTACATTCTAATTATCCATTTTTCATGTGCTTTGAAAGTTTACATGGCCTTAAAAATAACTGCTATTGGATATTCTTAAATACTATTTACTTTTGAAATACCTCAATTTTCTTGTCATGTGGCCAACATAGTCCAAACGTAAGAGAGCTACTGATGGGTATTAAACAGCATTCATTCTTTCACCAGACATTGTGTTGGAAGCACTTCTGAAACACCACACATTGACCTAATTGCAAGTCATATGGAACTCCAAAAGGATATCCTTCATAAGCACAATGTCTTTCAGTTTTTGTAAACGTGATCCTTCTAGAGGAGGCCATACTCATCTGTTTTAAATTTGGAGATATATTATGATGTGAGCAATTGTAAATAGACTGATTTGTTGAATACATAGAGGAAGCAAATCCATTATTTTGCTGAAATGTAAGCATTCTTACTGAATATTATGGACAATATTGTATTTAAAGATTTAGGTCAGATTGAAAACATGTTTCCTCAACATGATGTTGGTTTTCTTTGTGCAGTTCTAATATTATGGTTGTGATATGTACCTTCAGTAATGTACAAGGTTTATCAAATGCCATAATTCAGAGTAAAGCAGTTCTGCTGGTGTTATTATGATATTTGTTTGGTTAATATGTGCTGTGCCAAGATTGTTCCTCAGTATGTAAAATCCCTAACATGGGCCTATTTGATGTATTTTAAAGCTCTCATGTTAAATATGAAGTAGGTTTAGGTACTGAGTATATGGTACATTAGTTCACTGTTGATATAAAGTATGTAGAAAATGCATTTATATATTTTTTTGTTTTCTGTCCTTTCTTTTCTTCTTTTCTCTCTCTCTCTCTCTCTCACTCCATTCAGGAAGAAAAAGATAGGAAAAAAAAACAACAAGTATTTTAACAAAGCTGTACTGTTGAAAAAGTTATTCTATGGGAAATCATGGTAATACATAAATACAGAAATTGTATTTTTCAGGACACCAACACTAAACAGCATGGTTTAATAGGATCCATATTAAAAGAAAAAAAAATACCAGCTTGGAAAAGAATTACAAACTTTCCTAAGCTACAAAAAAGAAAACTCTTTGTGTGTGTGTGTGTGTGTGTGTGTGTGTGTGTGTGTGTGTGTGTTTTCCCTTCTTATTTTGTGACTTGCTCTGAACATGTAAGTTCAGGGGTACATGAGAATGAAAGGAAACATAATGACAGGAAAATTAATTGAACCTTTATAGAGCTCAGTAAGGAGTTTATTTTCAGCAGGGTCAATTGGCTGAGTTAATTTGCTCAGCCCTAGTAATAATGTGTTAGTGATTTAAGATTCAGTATCTTTTACATACTAGAAAGTATGTGTCAAGCCTAAACAAAATATATTTTATTTAAATAGTCTACTTTCTTGCATTCCTACCAAATAACAATTCTTATGATACATTATGGTACTTTTTGGAAGTTAAAAAAAGCTTGTAGAAATAGTAATCCTTAAATATGCATCTTAGGATTTTATAAAATACAAAATTAATGTAAATTATATTAGGATCTCAAAGAAGCAAAAATGTTCTCTGCAGTGTTTATTCTATTGATACCTCAGGTACCTTTTCATGAATATCAAAAATTGAAATTTACTGGAAGAAATTAAAGTGAAACTGCCTACTCTGTATTCATTGTCTAAATCTACTGTGCATATTTTGTAGTTTTCCAATAAATTCTGTTCTAAAGACAGAATAGTTTTGGTCTCAGAACAATTGAGAGTTCTTACTAAAAAGCTAAGTTCTTACAATCTGGTTAAGTTAGTATATTATTAAGAATTGCTCTGATAAAATTTATTTTAATACCTTCTTAGATTCAGGTATGTATTTTGTGATATGAAGGTTCTTCTGTAAAATTAATTCAATTAAGGGCAGTGTCAAGTAATAATTATTCATTTGTTAATCATTAACATTGGAAATAAAATATGAAAATGAACTTAATATTAGTGAATAATACATTATTTGGGATATACATTAGCTTACTCAGAATAAGTGTAGGAAGTTAATATTACACAGAGATGAATAGAACTGTTACACTGAGTATCTTAATGAGGTTTGAGGTACTTTGGATCCTTTTTTTCTTTTGTATTTTAAATACAATATATTATCATTATTTGTCAAAAGGGGCATACAGGAACTGAGAAATCAAATGTTTTGCCCTAGGCTATTAAGTAAATTTTTGGAGGTCATGACAATTGAATTATAACATTGACTAATAGATTAACTTATATATATTTTTTCATTTGACAAATTGTTTCTGATACATTGTCCTTCGTGGCAAGATATTTACCATTTGAAGATTTTTTTTTTTAATTCTGGTTCTATAGGTTTTTAAACTGGTAAGGAAAATTTCTGGGTAGACATTTGAGTAAGGAAACTTACTGAAAGTTAAAAAGGTCACAAGTTAAAGTAGATTTAACAATATGGAACTTTCTTTTACGTCACCAAAAGTTACCTGCCCAGAGTGGCCACAGGGTGTTGGGTCCACCGGCAGTGGCCGACCTGTACAGCCCTAGCCTCGTTCCTTCTGGTGAGCAAGCAAACGGCCCGGATTCCTCTTTCCCTCCAGTCCCCTTTGGAAGGAGATGGGGGAAGAGAGCCGTGAAGAGAGGTGAGCACACCGCCGGCCCCCCAGCCCAGTTAAAGGACACTCAGATGCGGCGGGGGTTCTGTCGAGGCAGTTCCATTTATTATCACACAAGCACTTGCTTTTATAGGCAGATAGGGAGGGGAGGTTTTTTACATAATCTTATCAGTTTAAAGGTCAAGAGAGCATGCATCCTGTCAAGAGAGCATGCACAATCTTATCAGCTTAAAGGTTTTTTACAAATCTTATCCTGTCTCAATGCCTAGCTATTGCAACCTCAAGCGCTTGTATTTGGCCAATAAGAGCTAAGGCAAGGTTCCCACAGACACCCCCACCCTACTACCTCGGGGCGTCTTAGTCTGCCACATTAATACGCCCACATTGCGTGGCTTGTAATGTCACTTAAGGTGGTGTTAGTTTTTAAGGCCTGTCATCAGGATAGGTTCATTCACTGAGTCAATGGCATTAACAGGAACCAGTTTTTTCCTTCTTCCACTTTGTCATTCTTGATATTGGGTTTTCTAAATTCTTGGCCACAAAACATGTATCAGTTCATACAAACAGTTAAACAAACAAAACTATGTATCCATTAAGAGCAGTAGAACTTTTTTCCAGTAAACTGTAAACTGACTTAGCATCTTATCTCCAAAATTACTCAACCCACCAATACAAAGACTAATCACTGGACAGGAGAAAGCAAATAGTAATTGGCTTAAAACAATGTCCTCTAGTCATTCAAATGTGTTGCTATAATCCCAAAGGGCTGCAAAGAAAACAAAGTCGAGGTTCTTTTTCAAACTGAAGAAAAGGATATTAGAGAGGGAACTAAAAAGCATATTCATTCTAATGTAAAGAAAATTTACATAATATGCATTTTTTAAATTGAGGCAAAATTTATATATAGTGAAATTCATGGATCATAACTACACAATTTCATGGGTTTGAACAGAAAGTTTCTTAATGTAATCAAACACCTTAAATAAAGCAAGACATAGAACATTTCAGTTTCTCCAGAAAGTTCCCTCATGCCTCTTTCCAGTCCGTTCCCATACCATATACAAAATGACTGCTCTGATTTCTACCAACGTAAATTATGCTTCATGTTCGTAAACATCAAAAAAGAGATTATACATGTTGTATTCTTTCATATTGTAACCAGTCTAATGGTACTTCATTGTTGCTTTAATTTGCAATTCCATAAGAGTAATGTTGTTGATTGTACATACACATACCTTTCTTTTCTTTTCTTTTCTTTTTCCAAAAGTGTCATTAAAGCATTTTGCCCATTTTATTTTGACTGGATAGTTTCCATTTTTATTTTTAAGTTGTAAGAGTTTTTTACATACACTGGATACAAGCTATTTGACAGCTTTATATTGTAAATATATTCTAGTCTGTGTGTTTCCTTTTCATAGTCTTAACAGTGTCATTTGAAATGCAAAAGTTTTAAATTTTGATATAGTTGAATTTATTATTTTTTTAAGGGTTTTTTTGGTATCCTTTCAACTAAATCTTTGTATAATTCAATAATAGAAGATGTTTTGTTTTTAAAAAAAATGTTTTACAGCACTTTTTTTTTTTACATTTAGATCTGTTACGCACATTGAATTAATTTTTGCACATTGTGTGAGATCAAGTTTCCTTTTTAAAAACCTATTTATATTTATCCAGTTATTTCAACATTGCTTTATAAATTTTTTTAAATTTTATTTTTATTTTTAATTGACAGGAAATTATTGTATATATTTATGGGGTATGATGTGATGTTTTGATATATGTTTACATTGTGGAATGATTAAATCAAGCTAATTAACAAATCCATCACCTCATATACTTATGGATTTTTGTAGAAGAACATTTAAAATCTAATCTTTAAACAATTTTGAGATATACAATGTGCCAGAACCTGGAGGACATTATGCTAAGTGACATACATTACGCACAGAAAGACCAACCCCCCATGATCTCACTTACATGAGGAATCTAAAAAAATTGAAATTATAGGGGTGGAGAGTAGAATCATGGTTACCAGAGCTTGGAGGGGCATTTGGAGGTTATGAATGGGGAAAAGAAAGGTGTTGATCAAAGGGTACACAGCTTAAGTTAGACAGGAGGAATAAGCTTTAATGGTCTATTGCATAGAATCAAGTATTATTTTTTTGAAAAGACTTTGCTTGGTTGTCGGGCCTTAAAAACTAACGCCACCTTAAGTGACATTACAAGTGGTGGAATTATGTGCTCACAGGGCATATTAACGTGGCAGCCTAAGATGGCACCGGGAGGAAGTAGGGTGGGAGTGTCTGCGGGAACCTTGCTTTAGCCCTTATTAGCCAAATATGCGCTTCCGTGCTCGTGAACACTGCGTGATTGCAATAGCTAGGCATTGAGACGGGATGCATGCTCTCATAACCTCTAAGCTGATTGGGGGATGTAAAAACCTCCCTTCCCCATTTGCCTTTAAAAGCAAGTGCTTGTGTGATAATAAACGGAACTGCTCGACAGAACCCCCGCCGTGTCTGAGTGTCCTTTAACCGGGCTGGTTGGGGCTGGCGGCTGTGCTCACCTCTCTTCATGGCTCTCTTCCCCTGTCTCCTTCCACTGGGGACTGAAGGGAAAGAGGAATCTGGGCCATTTGCTCACCCACCAAAAGGAACGAGGCTAGGGCTGTTCGGGTCGGCCGGCAGTGGACCCAACACTTGGTACCATTGTTAAAACAATTATATGTGTTTGTGTGTGTGTGTGTGTGTGTGTGTGTGTGTGTGTGTGTGTCCATGTCTACATCTGTTATGTGTGCATGTCTGTTTTTCTAGGCTTATTTTGTTGCATTTTTCCATTGATTTATTTGTTTATATTTACATAACTTCCTCACAACAGCTGATGTCCTCTTTTACCTGCACGTAGTCCTGCCGACTGGGCCAATTGTCGATGTAGGGCTGGGTCTGGTGCTCACAGACCCCTCAAGCCCATTGTCCAGATTGGGGCACAAACCCTTCCCATGCCAGGCTGCGTCCCCAGACCCCTCACACACCAGGCTGGGTATCAGACCCCTCAAAAGCAGGTCTACGAGCTAGGTAACCAGCAAAAAGGTCCTTGGAAGCTGTAGGTTCAAGAGCATGGCATGCCAGGCGGATGCCCAAGGCAGATGCCAACCAAGCTGCAGCACTGCACATGTGCACTAATTCCACCCACACAAAATTTACAAAGAATGACCTGCACCACCCCCAACTGGATGGGCAGGTGAGGGGGCCTGATTAAATTATTCTATTTTCCCACCAATAGCTTTGAAGGAAGGCAGAAGTAATGTAGTTTGTGCTTTCCAAATTTTTTATCACAGTTTAATATTGGTTATATATTCTAAGTTTTTGGGGTTCCCACATATACTTCAGGTGAAAAAAAAAATGATTTCTACCAAAAAAAGCCACGAAGGATGTTTATTGGTATTGCTTTGAATTTATAGATTCGTTTGAGAAGAAATGACATCTTACAATGTTGAGTCTTTCAATCCATGAAATATATGGTATATTAATTTACTGGAATGTTCTTTAATTTATCTCAGTTTTGTTTGTACTTTGTAATGTAGCAGATTTTCTCCACAATTTTCTAAAAATATATCACTCAGAATTTTATAATTTTTGATACTATTATAGATGGTGTTTTTAAAATGTGTTGTCTAATTTTCCCTAACAAAATCAGTCTTGATAGGAGGTAATCAACGTTTTATTCTTTTCAAATTACTAACTTTATTTTTTTTGTTAATTTTATTTCTGCTTTATATTCTAGTTTACTGATTTCTATTCTTATCTGTATTTTTTTCCTTGTTCTTACTTTGTCTTAATATGTTAATATGCTTTATGTTCTGGCTTTTTACAAAGTTGTAATTTAGATAATTAATTTTAAATCTTTCTCTTTTAATATGAGATTCAATGTTATATCTTTCTTCCTGTCATTGCCTTAGCAACGTTCCACAAAACTTGATATGCTGTATTTTTATCATTTATTTTGAAATTTTTCATTTACTTAGTGATTTATTCTTTGACATATTTCAAAGTTTATTATTTAATTTCCTTATATTTTGGGATTTTTCTAAATTATTATTGACTTCCAATTTCATTCCATTGTCTTCAGAAAATGTAGAAAGAGAATAGAAATGAGGATATTAATTATCTTAGTGATAACAGTAAATTATTTCCTAAGATCTTTTTCCCATAATTCATAAACTTAATGAAATCTTTATTTTAAACTATGATGACCTTGATTAACAATTTTAATAGATCTTACAATTGTTTAAACTATTAATTATTGCACTGGAATGTTTTGCCTTACATGTACATTTTGAAGGGCACCTACATGCTTAACAAATGGTAATATAAATCCATCTTTGGTTCTTATTATCAATATTGTAGCTACAAGTTACTATGAAATAATACAAATCAAAGTAGTAATAGAAAATATATTATAAGAATTTACACAATTCTGGTATCATGGCTTCTTTTATTCTGGTTTTTAATTTTTATAAAAATATTTAGTGATTAAAAATAATCTTGGACTGCATGAAGATATATCCATTTTTTCCCTGTAATGGGGGGGTAGTCCCCTAAGACCACCCTCAGGCTACATAATTTACCAGCAGGACTCACAGAATTCAGAAAAGCTGTTATACTCGTGATCATAATTATTACAGTGACAAGATACAGATTAAAATGAGCAAAAGAAAAAAGTGCAGAGGACCATGTGCAAGTTTCTAGTTGCCCCCTCTCAATGGAATCCCATAAGTATGTGCTTAATTTTCCCAGTAATGATGTGTGACAACATGTGCAAAGTACTGCCAGCTCGGAAAGCTCACCCAAGCATTGGTGTCAAGGGTATTTAGTAGGGATCTGTTCAGTACTCATGCAGCACCTACATGACTGACTTTAGCTACTTAGTCTCTAGTCCCCCAGAAGTGAAACTAATACAGCATGGCCCAGGACCTCAGGCATAGCAAAACAGCTGCTGGCCATAAGTCACATTTTTGCATAAAATATTTGGTCAAGCTGATAGACCATGGCCCAATGTCTCAGGAATACAAAAACACAATTATCAGTTGTATTCCAATGGCTCACAAGTTCTTGTTCAGGAGCTGGTCAAGAGCTAGTCTTTTCTTGGAATATGCAGAGTTGGAGTAATCCAATTCAGCTAAATTAATTCTTTACTGCATAGTCACAAAGTGCCCATATGATATTTTTAAAATATCAAAATTAATTGCTTTATGAGCTGCTAAGATTTAGCTTCACTAATGTTGATTAATATGTTTATCTATTTTTTATGGTAATAATAATAATAAAAACTGCCATGACAATAAACTTTGGTAAGGAATACTAAGTTAAGAACTGAATACTGTGGAGTATAACAGAATTGTGACAAACTGATTCAAAATGTATTTCAAGTGAATTAAATTTTAAAAAAAGTTAATTTGTTGTTTCTCAATTTATTTGCTCTCTGGATAAACTGGTTTATTGTTAAAAATGGTGATTGAGTGGTAGAGGGTAAATGATAGCAAATATATTCCATTTCTATTTATTATAAACCTTTCAAATTATTCTGTTTTCCTTTTGCACTCAAGTGTGTTATGCTGTGGTGAGAAACAACCATGAAATTCTAGTAGCATAAAACATCAATGTTTAAATTTTGCTTATGCTAAATGTCCATTTTAGATTACCAAAGAGTCTGTGTTCATCAGATTCACTCAACTATCTTAGCTGATGAGGTCTGCACCTTAACATATGCTGTCATCATAACAGAGTCAGATAAGAAAGAAAATACGGTGAACCATGTGCTGGTTCTTAAAGTTTCTACCTGGGAACATTCCTCCTTCTACAGTAGCATTCCTCTGATTTCAATGTCTAAATCAAATCATTTAACCCTATCCAGAGGATAAGAATATATAATCTTCACAAATTTGTGAACAGTAATATCATCTACCACAATCTGCTCTGCTGACCACTAAATATGCAGTTTTGTTCCTCTCCAACATGGAAATCACACTAAGTAGAACAGTTCTTTCATTGGCTTGTCTCTCTACAAAACCTACAGATAGAGGTAGACACTTTCAACATGGTACCTAGAGAGTTTCTTGTCTAAATCCACAGAATTTTTAGTATATATTTTCTAAGTTCTAAGTTTCTGTAGGCAATATTTTTGGCAATATTTCCTTCACTAAACAACATGGGTTATCTTTTGTTCAGCCTCTAATGGACATTTCCTCATTCCTGTCCCAGCCTCTGCCCTGACCAGTCTTACAGCCAGGTATTTATAAATGATTTTTGTGTTATTTGTCTATTTCTGCATAAAAAAACATGCTAAGGCTTTGTGGATTAAAACAACAACTTGGAATCTATATAGTAGTTTCAGGACTTCTACGGAACAAGAGCAAAAGCCACTGTCCTTATTAGGAAGTCAAACAACTTCACTTCCACCAATTTTACCGGTAAAAGCAAGTCAAAAGGCCAGCCTAGATTCACGCGGAAGGAAAATGGACTCCACTTCATAGAGAAAGCTGCAAAGTATGTGTGGCCTTTTTTTTTTTTTTTCATAGAAACAAGGAGTAAGCTACCCTGCCAAACCATTTTCTGTCCATGGGAGGTTGGATACAAAATGGTTGTCCTAAATATAAAACAATAAAAGCTTGTTTTTTTTTTTCTAAGTTGGCAAATCTCCTGGTGTAACTCTCAAATCTTAATTGGCTTCATACTTACAGGCATACTTTATTTTGTTGTGCCTCACAGATGCAGTGTTTTCTGCAAACTACAGATTTGTAGTAACCCTGCATCCAGCAAGTCCATTGGTGCCATTTTCCAACAGTATGTTCTCATGTTGTGTCTCTGTGTCACATTTTGGTAATTCTCACAATATTTCAAACTTCATTATTATTGCAATATCTGTCAGTAATCTTTGATGGGGCCATTACTACTGTCAATGCTTTGAGGCACCATGAACAGCACCCACATGAGACAGTGAACTTAATTGATAAATGTGTGTTCTGATTGCTCCGCTGACTGGCTGTTCCCCACCCTCTTTGCAGGCCTTCCTATTCCATAGAACACAACAATTTAAAATTAGGCCAATTAATAACCCTATTTTACGAGTGAAAGGAAGAGCCACATGCTTCACACTTTAAATCAAAAGCCGGAAATGATTAAGCTCAGTAAGGAGGGTGTATCGAAAGCTGAGACAGGCCAAATGCTTGTTTTTGGGGGCCAATTGGCCAAATTGTGAGTGCAAAGGAAAAGCTCATGACTGATAAGAAAGTTAAACAGCATTATTGCTGATACAGAGCAAGTTCTAGTGGTCTGGATAGATGATCAAGTCAGCCACATTTCCTTAAGCCGAAAGCTAATCTAGAGAAAGGCAGTAGCTCCCTTCAGTGCTATGAAGGCTGAGAGAGGTGCAGAAGCTGCAGAAGAAATGTTGGCAGACAGAAGAGGTTGGTGCATGAGGTTTAAGGAACGAGGCCATCTCTGGAACATAAAAGTACAAGGGGAAGCAGCAGGGGCTGATGTAGAAGCTGCAGCAGGTTATCCAGACAATTTAGCTTAGACAATTGATGAAGGTGAAACTGAGCCCCCATGAGAATTTCTCTTCAAAGTTTTTTCTTTCCTCCCTGTGCCCATTTACACAGCTTCTGTAATGTTTAAATGTTATGAATCAGAGCTGAGTCTCCCTCCTGTTCTCCTACTTTCCTAATCAACCTTTTTGAACAAAAGCATTCCAAAGAAAGGACATCTGATTACTGACCTATACTCGTGCTTAGAAAAGATTATGTCAGACGTGCAATTTAGTCAAGAGTCTGAGTCAGGTACTTATTTCTGCAATGCTTGCCTAAAGTCATTGTCTTTGAGTTTTCCAGCTTTGAGATAAATCAGGGACTTCAGGGTCAACATACCACTGACCACAGACCCCATGACGTCAAGGAAGCTTGCTCATGATGAAATCCTGACCTCTGACTCAAGCTACCTGCAAACCCTGTGATCTGCCCCCCGCCACACTTCCTTATCTCTCTACATGAACCTGCATTTCTTTCTTCCCTTTAAAAACCCTATGCTTTAGTCAGCTGAGGAGGCAGGATGATGTGCTACTTTGCTCACCTTTTCTCTCAGCTATTAATAAAATTCTTCTTCCCAGCTCTATTTTTGTCTCTCTGATTGGCTCTTGGCTGAGGAGCAACCAAATTGAACTAGATCTCTTTGGCTTGGTTACAAAGGTGACTACACTAAACAACAGATTTTCAGTGTAGAGAAAACAGCCTTATACTGAAAGAAGATGTCATCTAGGACTTTCCCAGCTAGAGAGAAGTCAATGTCTGGCTTCAAAAACAGGCCAACTCTCTTGTTAGAGGCTAATGCAATGGGCGACTTTAAGTTAAATCCAATGCACACTTACCATTCTGAAATCTCTTAAGAATTATGCTAAATCTACTGTGCCTGTTCTCTGTAAATGGAACAACAAAGCCTGGATGACAGCACATCTATTTAGAGAATAGTTTACTGAATATTTTAAGCCCACTGTTGAGACCTACTGTCCAGGAAATTATATATATATAATTTCTTTCAAAATGTTACGGTTCATTGACAGTGTACCTGGTCACTCAAGAGCTCTGATGGAGATGTACAAGATTAATGCTGTTTTCATGCCTGTGGATGCAACATCTATTCTGCAGCCCATAGATCAAGAAGTAACTTTGACTTCTTATTCTTATTATTTAAGTAATACAGTTGACTCTTGAAAAACATGGAGGCAAGAGGTGCTGACTACCCCTGACAGTGAAAAATCATACCCTGGAGTCACCACACTGTGCAACACTAGCCCCGAGGTAGGGCCCCACATCATTACTTAAGTTGTAGTACTAAACTACTAATGGTACTGTTAGGTAGACTACTTAACTGTTTGGTTAGGTATTTCATGTCATGCGTTCATGATATACTTAACTAAATTTTCTAATATAGGTAGTTTTAAAAATTTGCATATAAGTGGATCCATGCAGTTCAAATCCATGTAGCTCAAGGGTTTGCTGTACATTTTGTAAGGCTATACCTGTCATAGGCAGTGACTCCTCTGATAGATCTGAGCAAAGTAAATTGAAGATATTCTGGAAAGGATTCATAATTCTAGATGCCTTCAAGAACTTTTGTGATTTATGGGAGGAAGTCAAAATGTCAACATTAACAAGGGTTTGGAAAAAGTAGATTCCAGACATCATGGATGACTTTGAGGAATTCAAGACTTCAGTGGAGCAAGTAACTGCCAATGCAGTGGAAAAAACAAGAGAAGTAGAATTAGAAGGAGAGCACAAAGACGTGACTAAATTGCTGCAATTTTATGATTAATGGGTAAGGAGTTTGCTTCTTATGGTTGATCAAAGGAAATAGTTTCTTAAGACAAAATCTACTCCTAGTGAAGATGCTATGAACATTGTTGAAATGACAACAAAGGATTTAATATTTAAAAAATTACATCAACTTAATTGATAAAGTAGTGGTAGAGTTTGAGAGGACTGACTCCAAATTTGAAAGAAGTTCTACTGTGGGTAAAATGCTATCAAATATTGCATGCTACAGAGAAATCTTTCATGACAGGAAGAGCCAGTCAAAGCAGCAAACTTTGTTGTCTTATTTTAAGAAATTGCTGTATTCACCCAATCTTCAGCAACCACCACCCTGATAAATTAGCAGCCATCAACATTGAGGCAAACCCTACACTAGCAAAAAAATTCCAATTTGCTGAAGGCTCAGATCATCATTAGTATTTTTTTTAGCAATACTGTATTTTTAAATAAAGGTTAATATACTACAGTATAGTGTAAGCATAACATTTGTATGCACTGGGAAACCAAAAAAAATTATTTGACTCGCTTCATTGATATTTTTGCTTTGTTGTGATATTCGCTTTAATGCATTATTTGCTTTACTGTGGTGGTCTGCAAGTGAACCCACAATATCTCCAAGGTACATCTGTAATTGTTTGTAGGCATATTCTTTTGCCAATAGGCAAACTGAAAATTATTATCAAAAATTCTAAACTGTTTCAGGACATGCTTTTCTCTCTATAAAGATTCCCAACCATTTTTTGAAAGATACCCACCCTTGGTCAGTTCTTATTAAGCCTTTCTGATAAATGAAAGAAATTAGTGGGTACCACCTTAATTCATTTTGTGGTTCATTAAAAAAATGCATATAGCAGTAATCCTTTAGAAGAAGTTGAATTTTAATTAATTCTTACTTAAAGATCTTCTCAGTTATATCTCCTTTATGTCGATGTTGAAAATTAGTTGAATCTTTCTATTTTGAAAGTCCCAAAATTCCTTGAATATCTCTATTTCCTTTAATTCCTACTTGCAAACTTGTTAATACTTGTCCGTGCTTATAACTTTCTTGTAGTAACTTCTCATATGCTACCAATAGCAACCAACTCATGTTACTAACACTCAGTTTTCCCACTTTTTTTTCCAAAGTGAGAAATTTATTAGGTAATCTATTTGCAATTCATTTTATTATTTGTAGTAGTTTCATTATGTTTCATCATGTATTACATGGATTGACATTGTTCCAGCCTCCCAAATAGTTTTTTTTTTTTTTTTTTTTTTTTC
>NW_007726177.1:711384-719883 GCF_000696425.1 Galeopterus variegatus | reverse complement strand
TTGTTCCAGCCTCCCAAATTTTTTTTTTTTTTTTTTTTTTTTTCACTCCCTACTCCATAAACGAGAAGCCAATGACACATATTTTGAAATTTAGATTTTTTGTTATGGCATACCTCATTTCTGATTGAAATATTTACAGCTGCCAGCATAGGCTGGGTTATCCTATAGTAAGAAGCACACTGAAAATCTCAGTGGACTGGAATTAGGACTGGAATTTCTCACTCATGTTACATATCAGTTGTAAGTCAGCAAGGCACTCCGCTCTTCAAGGTCACTCTGGGTTGCAGACTGATTATATAGACATCTTAACAAATGATTCCATGATCATAAAAGCTTAGAGAAGAGTGCATGAGAAACAAGATGCTAACTTTAAGTTTCTGCCGTAAAAATGACATTCATCACTTCTGCTAACATATCATGGAAACTCTGTCATCACTGCTGTAGTGCCATCATTTGTTATTATTTTTACCATCATGAGGAGAAAAAGAAAAAAAAAAATCTTATAAAGGAGTTTTGGTGGCCATACCCTTCTTGATGTCTAGATCTTTCAAAGCAAAAACAACTTTGGAATAGGACTTTCTTTGGTCACCAGACTATCCCCTAAATTATTAAAAACCTTTAGGCTTTTAATATCAAGCTTGATTAGGTCATGTTATAACAATATAGCAGTTTGATCACAGGTACCAATACTATGTTTGAATACAAATCTGCAATTTGGTTTATAGCCAAGTTTCCACATAATTAGTGTATTAATTTCGTTTCACTTTTGAGATACTGGACAGCCTATTTGAAAACAATGTTATTCTCCATGAGCAGGCTTCCTGAAGAAAGTTTCCATGGCTATCTCTTATCTAGAGAGATAAGGAGATACTGGATCAGTAACCACCTCCCTAGTAAGGCCCCCAGAATCAGCTGCTGTTGCTGAGTCCATGGCTGTTTCACTCAGAAGAGCTATATATTTTTGCTCAGACAAGAAAGAACCCAGTCTCCCCAGAATTTACCAAATCCTGCCTTTCTATTTATATGGTTGTAATTCTTAAATGATTCCTATGACAAGGAATCTATCCATTTTTTGCCTACAGAATTTGATGTAAAGGATAAAGAAAGAAAACCAGCTTGTGCTACCAGTTCACAGTTGATAATTTATTCTTAAAAAAGCACTAAAAAATAGTTTTCTTAATGAAATCATTTGACAATAAAAAAACATAAGCTGACATGAGGCTCTCCATAGAGTTTATTTATCCCACTTAGCATAAATATTTAATAATTCCTCAATGCAGAAATATTAATGTGTTCGATTATAAGATGATGAAGATATCCCACGGAAGGAGTTACATAGTATTATTCTGCTCTCTTAAAATCTCAAAAATGTTGTAGTCTAGAAAAAAATTATTGTCTCAAAGATTTTGAGTATGGGATAAGAGATTTGTATGTCCATACCTTATGAATCTGTGCCAATTAGAAAATCATGAACATTTTTGAGATTCACTCTGAATTAGGATATTAGGTTTTAATTACACTAATGAAACAAACAACTCAGTGTTCATCAGTTTATATAGTAGCATTACATTACAGACTGATGATTAACACCTATGATAGATTTTAACTGGTGTTATCTGACTTTTCAGTTCTGTTACATATTTTAGTCAGCTTAATTTATTTAGATATTTATTTTGACTTCCAAATATATTGTAATACTTGAATTCTGAGCTATGGTTCACAAACACAAGGATACTTCAAAAAGTTCATGGAAAGATTAGTACTATGTTTCGATTCTATCTTTCCATGAACTTTTTGAAGTATACTCATACATCTAGTTTTTTAAAGTCTCAATTTTATAAAAACTAAACATAAAAGTTTCTTTTTCTACAATGTATTTCCCCAAATCTATGATGAATCTTCATTTCCTAAAAAATAGTAGTTTCTTAACAATGTCTTAGGTAGAATACTTAAATTTACTGTCACTGTCAGTTACTAAAAATTTGTCCAGTGCATACTGTCACGCTCATACGCAGTTCCATGCCGTTCCTTGTCTCATTACCAGGTCTAGTGTGGCACAAGGAGACTTAACTCACAACCCCCTCTTCTCTCCATTCACTTTGGAATGGAGAGAGAAATGTATGTCTTTCTTTTTGCTACTGCCTTTTTCTCCTCTTCTAACTTACAGCTTCTCTTGGGATTATGGCAGAGAGGAGCAGCAGGGACAGTGTTGGGAAAATATAGGAAAATGTTCAGGGCCCCTCAGATGTTCAGAATCTTGTCGAGCATTTGCTGTGAACAGGTTGTGTGTGGGTGGAGTTAGTGCACCTGTGCAGCGCCACCACCATGGCCAGAGTTTACTGCCATGGGCGACCGCCACTGCTCCATGCAGCCATGCTTTCCAACCTACGGCTTCCAAGGACAGACAGGGATGAGAGTCTTTTTATTGGCTTGCCTCTGTTATTGTTCCCTCTCTGTGTTCTCTGTGGGTTGTCCTTGACTCTCTGGCTAATTGTCCAAAACAGCTACATTGCATTCCTGCCACAGAAAGGGTGAGGGGGTGGGGGAGAGAGTGAAGAAAGCAAAGGCATACTCCTACCTTTTAAAAAGACTTTTTAAAATTTCCGCATAAAACTTCTCTTAATATCTTATTTGCATTTACTTACTCATAGTTACACCTAACTACAGGGAATATTTAAAAATATAATCCTTTTGCTCTGTGGCAATGTGCTCAGCTAGAAATTAGATTCAACAACTCATTGGAGAATAGAGAAACTCAATGTTGGGAAGCAACTAGAAGTCTCTCACAAACAAACAGTGGGTGAAAATAATAGCAAAAACTATAAAATTAATGGATAAGTCATTAGTGTTAATACAGAATTAAAATGGAGGCCAAGCCTGAAAAATTCCTCAACAAATCAAACCAAGGAGGCCTTAAAAATAGCCTGAACCTTTCTTAAACTGCAAACACAAGTGAAATTTAACTTGGGTCATTTCCAGTAAATGCTTATGGTAGGCAGAGAACTTAATCTCAGCCTATTATACAAAGCCAACTAATATATGGTTATGTGGCTAGGGATCTTCCAACAAGGTAAACCAAAAAAGGCAATTATGTAACTGCAACCAATTATTATTATTATTGTTTTTGCTTCTATATTCACCCTATAAATACTTGCCTCTGATGCTGTGTCATCATAACGTTAAACCTCTTTCAGTTTGGTGTTTCACAGTTCATTAATTGCTTCTCACTCAAATAAACTCTTTAAAATTTTATTGTGCCTCAGATTTTTCTTTTACATTACTAAAGAACAATAAATTAAGAACTGATTTTCCTTTTATAAATAACTGTCAGAAAAATTGTTTTCATAATCCTAATAGAAATATAGTATCCAGTAGAGGGAATTGATGGCCCCAATCTAGTCTATATTTGTAAGAGTATTCCTGCAAACTGTACTCAAATTTTGATGACATATTCAAAATCTGAAGTTAAAAGCTAGACCTCATTTACAGAAGAAATGGAAAACCAAATCATGTCTAGGAATGCATGCCTGGAATGAGGCTATTTTAGTCAAGAGAAGAAGTATGCGGGGGACATGGTTGCTATCATCAAACAACTGATAAACTATTGTCTTAGTTTGTTTGGGCTGCTATAACAAAACACAAAAAGCTTTTAAACTTTTAATTTCTCACAGTTCTGGAGGCTGGGAGGTCCAAGGTGAAGACACCACCAGATTCTGGTCTGGTGTGGCCCTGCTTTCTGATACATCAATGAAGTCCCTTCTAGTTGTGTCTTCACATAGTGAAGGCGTCTCTTTAGCATCTTTTATAATGGCACTAATCCCATTTATCAGGGCTCTGCACTCATGCCCTAATTGCCTCTCAAAAGTCCCAACCTCCTAGTACTATTACACTGGGAGTTAGGATTTCAATACATGAATTTGGAGGGAGGGGACAAACATTCAGAATATAGTGACTATATTCTATAGTTAACTTGATTTGTGTGACTCTGGAATACAAAAAGGAACATAATAAGAATTTTGATGGAGGCATATTCCGGTCATGAGTAAGGATATTTATAGCCCATCCTTTTACCTGAATGCAAGGTAGATGTCATAGGAGTGATGAGTTGTTTAGCCAATGGAGTTTTTAAGCAGAGGAAATCATGTGTTTTGAATGTGGGCACACAGCAGTTGGTTAGAGAATTATGCAATATCCAATGCTAAAATTACATGATTTATATTTATAAAAGACACTTAAGCACTGGGTCAGAGTTTCTGACCTAGAAATTTCTAGTGATTACTACCTTGAATTGCATTTGAAGGAGCCTAACATCTGTTCCTTTGATAAAGGGTTACATAGTCAAATTACTTTAGAAGACCCAGGGAGCTAACTCAGAGGTTTCTTATCCCTTGAAGAAGCTGATGAGCATCGTGACCCTCAAAACGGGGTTAGAGTATGCAAGCTTTCTTATTTGACTACAGAACCATATATGACTGCAGAAAAAAAAAAAAAAATATATATATATATATATATACATACATATATATATATATATACATACATACATACATATATATATATATATATGTATGTATGTATGTATATATATATATATATATATATATATATATATATATTCACAGGCATGTTTTAACATCTCTCAGAACTGATGCTTCACCAAAGTCAGTTTTAAAAATACTCCCCCCAAAATGCATTTTATTCTCCAACTGTCGTGAAGTGCAACTTAATTTCAATGGCAGCAACTTCCTCATTCTCAACTGAACCTTATGTATTCTCCATTGTTCTTTTAAAGGATGATAAAAACTAGAAAAACAAAAATGAATACATTTAAATACTCTCTTTTATGTATTCTGAAAGTTTTCTTTTTTGGGTTTATGAGAAATTTATTTCAAAAATATTACTTTTCAGAAGGGGCATTATAATATACAGATGGTCCTGAACTTATGATGGTTTGACTTATGATTTTTTGGTTTTATGATGGATATTTATCAGGGTATTAGATGCATTTTCTACTTATGATGGGTTTATTGGGACATATCCCCATTGTAAGTAGAGGAGCATCTGATCATATAAAATAGAATTCACTTTATCCAAGTTGAGATTATATGTCTATGTATTATTTATATTATATGTAATACTATATACTGTGTTAACATAATATAGTATGTTATATATTGCATGACATTAGAGCTAACTTACTTGTACTCTCCCATTTTGATTGATTTTGAATTTAACGTTTGCCAGGTATCAACTGTTGACTTACCAAAGAAGTATTAATATGACCTGTTGAACAATAAAAGCCCAATTTCAATAAAGAAGGTCACTGTACTTAATGGTGCCTATGAAGTAAGATGTCACAAAGTATTTATATGGTTTTTGCCATTGGGTTTAAGGTGGTTCTTTCAAAATGGATTTGGGAGGAGGGTGCTAATTAGGATTGCACAAAATTAGTAATTTGATGATTAAGATTGGTGGACACAAACAGAAAGGTTTGTAAAATAGATGAAAAAGTAGACAGATATTTGACAGGTATAGTTGAATGATCTATTTTTCTGAGAAGGAACCCTGATGAGAGCATGCTGAATAGCCTATTTTTGGATAAATAGATAAAAAGTTCCTGAAACAAACAGTAAAGTTATATGCAACCTTATTTCCTAGTTAAGAGTTTCCTAGGTTAATTAAGTCATATTAATTTAGAGAGTAAGTCTGGCTGTAGATGATTTCAGTTCTCACAAGTCAAATTTGACATAGAATTATACTACTTCCCCACATTAGAAAATCCTATACTGAGGAGAGGACATAAGCTAATTTAGAATCTTTCTTTTTTAAATAAATTATATAACAAACTTTAATGTAATATTTCAATTTGTTTAACTACTACAATATTTTTCACACTTTTAAATTAAAGATGGATCTATAAAATAAATAGTACTTGAGCAGTTCAAATTAAGAAAGCACTGGAATTTAGTTTGCTTATCTGAATTTTACAAATAATGAGTCGAATAAGAAGTTCCAAAAAAGCATTTTAAATATCTGATTTTTAATAATAGTGTTAAGTGATAAAAACATTGTGCTTTTTATCCTTGCCCTTTATCATGTTCCATAAAGCAAAATAGTTCTGGTTTATTAAACATTAATTAAAATCACAAATTTACTTCTTGCTAGTATTGATGATGCTTTAGTTGGTGAATTATTCAGGGTAACTAATAATAGTTTAGTTGCTTGGTTTCTCTCTATTTATTAGGCATGTGGTACATCATTTAGAATTTTGATCTTTCACACACAATAAAATCCACATTTACCCTTCAGTCCTTTACAATACTGTATAATCCCTTTTTTTTTTTTTTGAGAGGTTTACCAGATGACTTTCTACATAATCATAGCAGTTTGTTCAGCACTTAATGCTATATGTTTCTGAGTATAAAATAATTTTTGATAACATCAATAGCTAGCCTATTGACTGTTAAAAATGTCCCTTCGTGTTAAGAATAATGACATAAACCTGATTTCAAGATATAAGAACTAGGCTCTTTGGTGCTGCCACGCAACCCAACAACCTAGCCCAGTGCGCGTGGAGCAGGGAGTCATCCATCAGGGGAGGTGGAAACTCCACAGAGACCACACACCCTGTGGTGCTGCCACTGTGCGTGACCCAACAACCTGGCCCAGTGCGCACAGAGCAGGGAGAGGTCCAGCAGGGGAGGCAGAAGCTCTGCAGAGAAAACATGCTCTGCAGTGCCACTGCTGCATAATCAAGCAGCCTGGCCCAGTGCACACAGAGCATGGAGACATCCAGCAGGGGAGGCGGAAGCTCTGCAGAGCATAACACCTTGTGGTGCCACCACTACACAATCTAGCAGCCTGGCCTAGTGCACACAGAGCAGGAAGTTGTCCAGCAGGGGAGGCAGAATCTCTGCAGAGGCCACATACCCGGCAGTGCCACTGCCTTGTGATCCAGCAGCCCGGCCCAGTGCATGAGGGCAGAGAGACGTCCAGCAGTGGAGGTGGAAGCTCTGCAGAGACCACATGTTCTGCGGTGCCTCTGCACATCCCAGCAGCCCAGCCCAGTGCACACAGAGCAGGGAGACATCCAACAGGGGAGGTGGAAGCTAGGCAGAGACCATGAACCCTGCAGTACCACCCTGTGACCCAGCAGCCTGGCAGAGTGCATGCTGACCAGAGAGGCGGCTCCTTGGAGAGGCCCAAGACCCAAGCCAACCACACACGCAAGGCACTAGTGGCCAACTGAGCAGACACTGAGGTAGCCATGTCAAATTGGCAACCCCAGTAACATCCTAGTCAGACAAGAGTCAAACCTTTGGGCTGTGAAACCCCCTGCCACAATGACTAAACATCAAAGAAAAGATACAAGAAATATGAAAAATGCAGAAAGTACACCACCAAAGTGTAATACCTCTCAAGCTCTAGATCCCATAGAACAAGAAGCTCTTGAAATATCTGACAAGGAATTTTCCTTCAAAAGCAGTACTAAGGGGGATATTTATTGCATTAAATGCTTACTTCAGAAGAATGGAAAGATGGCAAGTGAGCAACATAATACTTTACCCTAAAGAACTAGAAGAACAAAAACGATCCAAACATAAAGTTAGCAGATGGAGAGAAATCATTAAGGTCAAAGGAGAACCTAATGAAATTGAAACCCAAAAATCAATACAAAAGATCAATGCAAAAAAGAATGTAGCAGAGCTTGCTGAACTGAAGAATTCATTCAGTGAAATAAAAAACACAACCAAGATTTTAACCAGCAGGTTTGCAGAAGTAGAAGAGTGGTTTTTTGAAAAGATATATAAAATTGACAAACCATTAGCATGGCTAACTAAAAAAAGAAGAGAGAAGATCCAAATAACACAAACTAGAAATGAAAAAGGTGACAAAAAAAAAAAAAAAGAATCAAAAGCATTGAATAAAATCTGAGATATCAGACAACCTTAAGTGCTCAAATATCTGAGTCATTGGTATTACAGAAGGGGAGGAAAAAGGAGATTGCACTGAAAACATATTCAACAAAATAGTGGCAGAAAACTTCCCAGGTATAGTAAAAGTCACAGATCTTTGGATTCAGGAAGCTCAAAGATGCTCAAATGTATTCAACCCAAAAAAGGTCTTCTCCAAGACATGTTATAGTCAAATTGGCAAAACTCAAAGAAAAGAGAGAATCTAAAAAGATGCAAGAAAGAAGCATCAAATCACATACTTGGGAGCCGCAAACAGACTAACATCAGACTTTTCATCACAAACCCTAAAAGCCAGAAAGGAATGGGATGAAATATTCGAAATACTAGAAGACAGAGATTGCTAGCCAAGAATACTGTACCCCGCAAGGCTATCCTTTTGAAATGAAGGGCAAATAGTATATTTCTCAGAAAAACAAAAACTGCGGGAGTTCACCACCACATGACCACCCTTACAAGAAATTCTCAAGGGAATACTGGGTTGGTACCTGAAAAGTAACTACCACTGCCATAAAAACTCAAGAAA
>NW_007726177.1:704277-709657 GCF_000696425.1 Galeopterus variegatus | reverse complement strand
TACCAAAACTGAGCCAAGACGCCGTAGAAAATCTGGACAGACCAATAACAATAAAGGAGATTGAAGCTGTTATCAGAAGGCTCCCAACAAAGAAAAGCCCAGGACTAGATGGACTCACAGCAGAATTTTACCAAACATTCAAAGAGGAATTGACACCAATTCTTTACAAACTATTTCAAAAGATTGAAACAGAGGCAAATCTCACAAACTTATTCTATGAAGCAAACATCATCCTGATACCAAAACCAGGTAAAGATACAACTAAAAAAGAAAACTACAGGCCGATATCCTTGATGAATATAAATGAAGAAATCCTCACTAAAATACTAGCAAACAGAATACAGCAACACATACATAAAATTTTCACCACGATCAAGTGGGATTCATCCCAGGGATGCAAGGCTGGTTCAACATACAAAAAAATAAAATACTTAGGAATTGAGTTAACCAAGGATGTGAAAAATCTCTATAATAAGAACTATAAACCACTCCTGAGAGAAATTAGAGAGGATACAACAAGATGGAAAGATATCCCATGCTCTTGGATTGAAAGAATCAAAATTGTGGAAATGTCCGTACTACCCAAAGTGATATATAAATTCAATGCAATCCACATCAAAATTCCAATGACATTTTTCTCAGAAATGGAAAGAACTATCTAGATAGTTATCTGGAATAACAAAAGACCACGCATAGCCAAAGCAATGCTGAGCAAAAAAAAAATAAAGCTGGAGGCATAACACTACCAGACTTTAAACTATACTACAAAGCTATAATAACCAAAACAGCATGGTACTGGCATACAAACAGACACACTGATCAATGGAATAGAATAGAGAATCCAGAAATCAACCCACACACCTATAGCCATCTGATCTTTGACAAAGGCCCCAAGCCTGGGGAAGAGACTGCCTCTTCATCAAGTGGTGCTGGAAGAACTGGATATCAATATGCAGGAGAATGAAACTAGTCCCATACCTTTCACCATATACTAAATTCAACTCAAAATGGATTAAAGAATTAATTATACACCCTGAAACAATAAAACGTCTTAACAAAAACATAGAGTAACACTTCAGGTAGTAGGACTGGACACAGACTTCACGAATATGACCCCAAAGGCAAGGGGAACTATAGGAAAAATAAACAAATGGGATTATATCAAACTAAAAAGCTTCTGCACAGCAAAAGAAACAATTAACAGAGTTAAAAGACAACCAACAGAGTGGAAGAAAATATTTGCAAAATATACATCTGACAAAGGTTTAATATCCAGAATATACAAGGAACTCAAACAACTTTACAAGGAAAAAAAAAAAAAAAAAACAAGCAAACAAATTAAAAAATGGGTAAAAGAGCTAAATAGGCATTTCTCAAAAGAAGATATACGAATGTCCAACAGACATATGGAAAAATGCTCAACGTCACTCAGCATTCGAGAAATGCAAATCAAAACCACACTGAGATACCATCTCACCCCAGTTAGGATGGCTAATATCCAAAAAACTGTGAACTATAAATGCTGGCGAGGTTGTGGAGAAAAAAGAACTCTCATACATTATTGGTGGGACTGCAAAATGGTGCAGCCTCTATGGAAAATGGTATGGAGGTTCTTCAAACAATTGCAGATAGATCTGCCATATTACCCAGCTATCCCACTGCTGGGAATATACCCGGAGGAATGGAAATCATCAAGTCGAAGGTATACCTGTTCCCCAATGTTCATTGCAGCACTGTTTACAATAGCTAAGCGTTGGAACCAGCCCAAATGTCCATCATCAGATGAGTGGATACAGAAAATGTGGTATATCTACACAGTGGAATACTACTCAGCTATACGAAAGAATGAAATACTGCCATTTGCAACAACATGGATGGACCTGGAGAGAATTATATTAAGTGAAACAAGTCAGGCACAGAAAGAGAAATATCACATGTTCTCACTTATTTGTGGGAGCTAAAAATAAATAAATAAATACACAAATAAACTTGGGGGGAGAGAAGACACAACAATCACAATTCTTTGAAGTTGATACATCAAGTGAACAGAAAGGACATTGCTGGGAGGGAGGGGGGACAGGGAAGAGGGAGGGAGGTTTTGGTAATGTGCCACAATAATCAACCACATTGTATTTTGACAAAATAAAATAAAATAAAATAAAATAAATTCAAAAAGATATAAGAACTAGTGCTGTAGTGAAGAATAAAGAATGAAAGGCATTCAGTCCAGGAAAAGTATTGAATTTACCAAACCATCACCAGACAGCCTATTAAAATAATGCAAAGATAAACTAATTAGAGTTCACTGTAGAATAAACTGAGTAAGACTTAGGAGTGATTCAGAAGAGGTGGGTTCAGAAGAGGCCTTCAGAGTCTGACCTCGGTCTTTTAAAGTGGGTCTTTCAAGGTGGGCAAATGATTGAGATCAAGCAAAGTTCATGATATAATATAGTTTAGGATTAGTGGATACAGTGCAGGGATGGTATTGAAATAAATAAACTGTTACCTGAAAAGTAATGTTTGCTTTGGTGAGACGATTCTTTTCTTCAATAAATTTATCGCTAGGAATTTCCTGAAGCAAACAGTGAAGTAATTTGTTGGTTTATAGTCTTATCTTTCCCAGGCAAAACTTTAAGTCACATTGACACACACAGTCTCAGTTTCCAAAGCCAACTAAAGCAAGAAATAGCAAGTATTTACTTGGGCCTTACGTTATGCTGAGTCTGTAAAAAATGTATTGCCATCTTAATGCTTGGCTTAAGAACTAGGGTAGGATCAGCCCCAATATCTGGTGAGATTTGGCATAATGTCAACTATTCCTTGACTCAAAGAACAGGATCATTACTTATTTACTGCTTCATTCCTTCATTTAAGCATTCAAAAAACGCTCATAATGGTTTATGTTGTAGGCATTCTATTCATTTCTGGAAACAAAAATTATACTAACAGAGATATGGTTTTCCTGCTTTCATGGAACTATATTCTAGATATTATTTGGTGTTCTTATGTTGCATAGTCATCCCTAGCTACCCAGCTGTGTGACTACTTAATTTTAAGCAAGCTTTGTATTTGTTCATGAAGGAAAAATTTAGCTCATCTTTAAGATGTTTAAAGATTACAACACTCACTAATCCCTTCCTGTTTTTCTCTTCTCTTGGTTTTTACCTCAGACTCTCAAATCTCAGCCTTGAAGGCTGGAGTTCTGATATCTTGACCGACTCTTGCTAGCCCCCTTTCTCAATTCTGTCCACTATGTACCATGTCTTTGGTTGGCGTTCTGACAAAAAAAAAAAAACCAGAGTTTCAGCTGAACTACAGTGCAAATGAACCTGTTGCTTGGACTCCTTTTTTTGTGCCGTATCTGAGGTCATCATTTTCTGTGCACCTTGGACCACCCTTAATAAGCCAGCCTCTGCAGCTGAATAAATTGCCCCAGCCTATAACTTTCACTTAGTGATAGTTAGCTTTTCCCAGTTTCTAATGTTTCCCTCCTCCAGGCTTTTTGTGGTAATCCAGACTCAATATAGTTTCTACTCAGGTGTATTAGTTAGGGTTCTCCAGAGAAACAGAGACAATACATGTATATAGAGAAAGAGATATAAGAGAAGATTTATATTATGGAAGTTGGCTTACAGGGTCATGGAGGCCTAGAAGTTTCACAATATGTCACTGCAGTCTGGAGAACTCAGGAAGCCAGTGAGTGGTGTAGCTCAGTCCAAGTTCAAAGACCTGGGAACCAGGGGAGCTAATGGTGCAAACCTCTTTTCTAGGCTGAAGGCCTGGGAAACTGGGAGGCCGCTAATGCAAGTCCCAGAGTCTGAAAGCCAGAAATCCTGGAGTTCTGATGTTTAAGGGCAGCAGAAGATGGGAGTCCTATCTCCAGAAGAGAGAGTAAATTTGCCTTTCCTCTGATTTTTCTCTTCCTGGGACCTCAACTGATTGAATGATGCCTGTCCACATTGGGTAAAGGCAGATCTTCCTTAATCAACATAAGATTCAAATGGCAACTGATTGAGTTTGGATGTTACTGTACCCTCAAAACTCATGTGGAAATCTGATCCACAATGTGGTAGTGTTTGGAGATGTTTGAGTCATGAGGGTGATTCCCTCATGAATGGATTAATGCTCTCCCATGGGTGGGGGGAGTAAGTTCTCCATCTGTTAGTTCCCACAAGAGCTGGTTGTTTAGAAGACCCTGGCACCTCCCCTCTCTCTCTCTCTCTTGCTTCCTCTCGCCATGTGATCTGCTTGTATCTGCCAGATGCCTGCCACTTTCTGCCATGAGTAGGATCAGCCTGAGACCCATGCCTGATGCAGCTGTCCCAGAATTGTAAGCCAAATAAAACTTTGTTCTTTCTAAATTACTCAATCTCAGATATTCTGTTATTGCAGCACAAAAGGGACTAATACACAAACCTATTCCAGAAACACCCTCACAGACATACCCCAAAATAATGCTTTACCATCTATCTGGATATCCTTCAATCCAGTTAAGTTGATACCTAACATTAACCATTACACCAAATCTGCTCTATGGCAGATGTATTAGTCCATTACTGTTGCTTATAACAAAATATCTGGAAGTGAGTGATTTTTAGAAAATGAAATTTATTGCTTACAGTTTCAGAGGCTGGGAAGTCCAATGTCCAGGGCACACATCTGATGAGGGTCCTCTTCAGTCGTGGTCTTTCAGCAGTGTGTGGGTCTCACATGGCAGAAGATGTCAGAGCAGAGAGGGACTCTCACATGATCTCCTTTTAAAGCCCTCAGGACCAGGTCCTTGACCACCATTTTTAATCGATTCACTATGGTGTGGTCCTACAATCTAATCACCTCTTCAGAGCCCCACTTTTCAGTTACCGTGATAGGATTTCCCACCCTCAACAGTTACAGTGGACATTTAAGGTTCAGTAAGGTTGGGGGACATCCAATCTCCAGCAGCAGACTATATTCAGGAAAAAACAAGGTTGAGAAAAGGGCAAGAAAGTGGTTTTATTGCTTAGGGAGTTTTAATAAAATTAAATAGTAGGAGCAACATTTATTTTTAATTAGACTAGCTAACAGTATATATATGTATCAAAATATTAATTAGATAATGTATACGTCTTGATTAGCAATGCACTTAACAATTCTGTCATATTTTTTTCCAAATAACTTGTCACTGAATCTTGATATCTATTTGTTTACATGACAATTAGAAAAAACTTGAATAGAACCCCAAAAGCATGGGCAACCAAAGGAAAAATAAACAAATGGGATTATATCAAACTAAAAAGCTTCTGCACAGCAAAAGAAACAATTAACAGAGCTAAAAGACAACCAACAGAGTGGGAGAAAATATTCGCGATTGAGAAAGAGCAAGCACAAGTGAGCACCAGGT
>NW_007726177.1:678754-703558 GCF_000696425.1 Galeopterus variegatus | reverse complement strand
GGGAATATACCCAGAGGAATGGAAATCATCAAGTTGAAGATATACGTGTTCCCCAATGTTCATTGCAGCACTCTTTACAATAGCCAGGAGTTGGAATCAGCCCAAATGTCCATCATCGGATGAGTGGATACGGAAAATGTGGTATATATACACAATGGAATATTACTCAGCCATTTGCAACAACATGGATGAAATACTGCCATTTGCAACAACATGGATGGACCTTGAGAGAATAATATTGAGTGAAACGAGTCAGGCAGAGAAAAAGAAATACCACATGTTCTCACTCATTGGTGGGAGCTAAAAATAAACAAATTAATTCACCCACATACACACACACAAAAAAAAATGGGGGGGGGAAGAAGATATAACAACTATACTTTTTTGAAGTTGTTACAACAAGCAAACGTAAAGGACATTCTTGGGGGGGAGGGGAGAGAGGGAGGAGGGGGGGAGGTGTCGGTGATGGGCCATAATAATCATATACATTGTATATTGACAAAATAAAAATTTAATGAAAAAAAATAAAATAAAAAAATAAAAGTCTCTAAAAAAAAAAAAGAAAAAACTAAGTGGATATTTAAGGTTTGTTAATTTACTAGAAACTGTCAATATAAAAATACTCATTTCCTAAAAGTAATTCTGATTTGATATCTTATCAAAAGACATGTGCAAGCGAAACCCTGTTTTTTTTAATTTATCTACCACTGACCCTCTGTTCTAAACAAAATAAATACCGTATTTGCCTTGAATAAATTGTGCTAATTTACACTTCTGTTCATTGATGATACTCTTCTGCCTGCTTGGATCATCAGATTACTAGATCACTTTTCTTCTTTCTGGAGAGACAAGTCATTCAAAGTCATATAATTATTTTCCAGCAGATATCTACTGATGGCTGGGACTTATACACTGGTAGGCAAAGTTGGGGAGACTGAAGATGAAATATTCACCATCCCTCTTCCAAATTGTGTTTTCCATCCCCATGAAGAAAAAGACCTGAAGTACACTCTTTCCTTAAAATCTTCCTTAAATACCCTTAATCACACTGATCTTTTCCTTTGCTCGAATCCTACAGCTTGTAAAGATATACCAGAAAACCTGGAGCTTAAGTATACATTGCTTTATTCTCTCTTTACTTTGAATGCCATAACCATGTCTCTGCAATTAGGTTTCTTGAGAAGAGGGAATAAAAAAAAGTTTTCTTTTATATTCCCTACAGCACATATTTTAATACAAATAACATATACTTCATAAATAGTTCTTCAGTGAGTCAGTGATTAATACAGGGCTTTTTAATTAAAGCAGCAGTTTAAGCTGCTTACTTCATTATACAAGAGCGCTAGACACGACCGTATGTATTATACTGAAAACAAAGGCCCAGATCACTCTTGTGATTGCTTCCCAGTGACAAAAGCAGTTAGCTCCAAATCAGCAATCCTCAGCTCTACTTGGGTATTCATTTTATGTTTCATATCCACAGGGCATTCAACATTATTTCCTGAGTAGAAAAGTCAATATTGCAAGAATAAAAATTCACCATGTAATTCAAAAAATCTGTTCTCACAGTCTTCAGGGACTTGTCCTGTAATTTTTACATGCATAAAACACATTAAAATCATTTGGAAGTTACACATAAAAGTGACAAATTGCATCAATGGGCCAAGTAACTTTAGGCTTAAAGCCAAATATAATTATAAAGCCCTAGAAGCATTGAGATATCATAAAGGGTACAGAAAAAATATGCCACATTTTTCCCTTGGCAATGATTTCCAGTATGCAATTAATAAAATGATGAACTATTGACTTATTTAATCAAAAATAATATATTCTTATGAAATTAAAATCCAATTTAACACTCTTACTCTGCAATGTAAACTGCAGCCTACACAGGTGGATCATTGACTTCTTGAATTATAAAGAATTATTATGCTAAGCCAAAACACTAATTATTGCTTATTCCCCTTTTTTAAAAGATAGTGGGGCTAGCAAAGGAGAAAACCGTGAAGTGCAAAGAATCAAAGCATTCAAGATTTACTAAACTTGATCACGTTTTACTCTGACACAAAGATGCTAGTATTTGTTAAATAGACAAAAAGAACCAGGTCAATTCTCAGTCCTCATCCTCCTTGAAGGATGGTCTTATTCTACTCCACCGGCTGTTTCATCTTCATCGCTTTACATAGTGTCTCTTTGTGTACTAATTTCTTAATGTTAGAATGCTGAAGCTCAATCTTTGAATCTATTCTCTACAATAGTCTTTCTTTGTCTCATCCTGTTCTATGGTTTTAAATACCATCTACTACATTGATGACCCTAAATTTTTATTTGTAGCCCATGTCTCCCTTGTATTCAAGTTAGATATTTTAATTAGCATTTTCAAAATTGATATGCCCTGAATTTAACTAATATGTCTCATTTTAACTCCTGCATCACATCCCATTTAGCAGCAAATACAATCTTCTGGTTGGTCAGGCCAAAAATCTTGATGTAATCTTTAAATATTCTTTCTCTCATGCTTCTCAAGCAATTGATGGAATGTGTATCACAATACAGTAGCCGTCCTTATCCATGGTTTCACTTTCAGGTGAATGACAGTTCAAGAGTATTAAATGGATCAATGACAGTTCAAGAGTATTAAATGGAAATTTGCAGAAATAAGTAATCCATGAGTTTTAAATTGCTATGCAGTTCTGAATAGCATAATAAAATCTTGCTCTATCTGGTTCCATTCTGCCCAGGACATGAATAATCCCGTTCTGCAGTGTTTCCATGCTGTCTACACTGTACTCATTAGTCACTTGGTAGCCAGCTTGGTTATCAGATTGACTGTTGTATCTCAGTGCTTATGTTCAAGTAACCTTTATTTTACTTCATAGTGACCCCAAAGTCCAAGAGTAGTGATGCTGGCAATTCAGATATGCCAAAGAGAAGCCATAAATTACTTCCTTTAAGAGAAAAGGTGAAAGTTCTCGACTTAATAAGGAAAAAAAATCAGATATTGAGGTTTCTACAGCAAGAATGAATCTTCTATCCATGCAATTGTGAAAATTATATTGTTATATATGCTATATTTTATTATTAGCTATTGTTAGTCTCTTAGTGTGCTTACTTTATAAGTTAAACTTTATCATAGAAAAAACATAGTGTGTAGAAATGCTCCTTGATTTACAGTGTGGTCATGTTGTTATGGAACAGACTTGACAGAGAAGCAGTCGGCACTCAGAGGGTTGGAGAGTCAGGTACTTTATTATGCCAGTGGGCCCAGAGGAGCTTACACTCCAAGCTCTGAGCCTCGAGTTCAGATCTTACAGGGCTTATATAGGCAGACTCTTCCAGGATCTTTTAAATAGTGCTCCCTCAGCATTCATGTAGCCAGTACAGTAGTCATTGTGATAAGCAAGCATGTTTATAAAAGCAGGAGTACAAGCAATTGACAATCAGTAAAGCTGATACAATAAGCAGGTTCTGTTCTAAAGGCAAAACAAGCTACTGAAAGAATTAATTTTGTATTTTTCCAACAATGTCCCAATAAACCCATTGTAAATTGAAAATAACCTAAGTCAAAAATGTGTGACTGACTGGGAGCTTTGGCTCACTGCCACTGCCCAGCATTGGGAGAGAAGTACAGTTTTGTACCATGAAAAGTATCACTTTTGTACCATGATAAAGTTGAAACATCATAAATTGGGGAAAGTCCTACAGGGTTGAGTATTCTCCATGGTTTCAGACATCCACTGGGGGTCTTGAAATTTATTCCCAATAAATAAGAGGGGACTACTGTAGCCATATTTGAATGCACAAATTCTGGATTCACAAGTCATGCTCTTTATCACTAAGAAATTCTGTACCCTTATCCAGCCCAGACTGCACACATGAATATATTATAATGTATCCCAAATCTTGACATTCCTCAATGACACCACAGCACCTGTCCTCATTCAAGCCATTATTTTCTACTGTCTAGGTTAGTCTTTAAAGGGGCATGAAAGATCCAGCACAATATAAACCCATCCCCACTCTGACCTCACTGTTTACTATTTCATCCTTGATAACCCCGGTTCACCCCCACTGGACTCTCTGCTGTTTTTTGGAAACACCAGGTGTGTTCCCCAATCAGGGCCTTTGTAATCAATTTTTATCTGCTGGAAACTACTGCCCCAAATCCATGTCCATATAATTAATTCTTTCCTTTTTAAGTCATTTCTTAAATTCCATTTCCTCGGCCAAGGATTCCCTGCAATCACTATGTAACATTGCAGATTCAAGACCTGCCACTTCCTAATCCATCCCAGGATCATTTTAAACTCCTACCTGCAGATGCTTGCAGTATATAGTTTTGCCTCCCTTCCATGAGACATGATCAGAGAACCTGAATTCAAGGGGACCTTGCACCTTTCTCAGGGAATACCTCTTGTTTTGCATATGCACTTTACCTCCCACAGAATTTGATATGTGGAGCTTTATTATTCAATATTAAATATTTTCTAATTTTCTTTGTGTGTATTTTTAACCATGTGTTCCTCAGACATGTTTTTTTTTTTTTTAAATCTTCACATATACAGGTATTTTTAAAAGATATTATTATTGATTTTAATTTAATATTTTTGTGGAAAGGGAATATTTGCATATGCACTTTACCTCCCACAGAATTTGATATGTGGAGCTTTATTATTCAATATTAAATAGTTTCTAATTTTCTTTGTGTGTATTTTTAACCCTGTGTTCCTCAGACATGTTTTTTTTTTTTTAAATCTTCACATATACAGGTATTTTTAAAAGATATTATTATTGATTTTAATTTAATATTTTTGTGGAAAGGGAATATAGTTTGTAAAATTTCAATTACTTGAAATGTACTAAAACTTTTTTTATGGCAAACCACATGACCTTTCTTGGTGAATGTTTTACAAAGACCTGAAAATTGTGCTTCTTCTCTAGCTGGGTGTTCTATAAATATCAATTTGATCAACTTATTTGACCCTGTTGCTTACATCATTATAACTTTTGTCTACTTGTTCTACCAATTATTGAAAGAGAAGTGTTGAAAACCTTAAAGTATGATTGTGCTTGTTCCTATTTCTACCTTTAGTCTTGTCAGGAATTTTTAATCTGAATTTCAAAAATTTGTTATTAGGAGAATAAAGCTTCATGATCTTTGTATCTTCTGATGAATAAGGACTTCTGTTATTGTGGAATATCTTTCTTTATCCTTGATAATACAGCTTATCTTTGAAGTCTTCTTTAATATTGATATAGCCACATCAGATTTCCTTTTTATAATGTTTGCAGAATATATCCTGTTCCATTCCTTCAAACATAAATAGACATCATTTCTCTTGTCTTGATTGTTTGTTTAATCCAGACTGACAATCTCTGCCTTTTATTTGGAGTATTTAGTCTATTTCCATTTAATGAACTCTTGGTATTATGGGATTTAAGTTGATATTTTTGGTATTTACTTTATATTTGTCCTATTTATGTTTTATTTTGTTTCTGTCTTTTTCTTCTTTCTTTCAAGAAAATCAATATTTGTGGTTTTTTTCTTATTTTTATTTTACTTGATTAAACATCTTTGTGTTATTTTAGTAGATGTTGCTCTAGTGATTATAATATGTCTCCTAAACTAATTAGCCTACTTATAATTTATATTGTATCTCCTCAGTTAAAATACACTATTTTTAGAATAATATGATTTCATTTACCATGCCCTTTATTCTGAATAGTGTTGTTTGGGTGAATAAACAGGCAAAAAATCACTGTCATTTTTGCTTTGAAAACATTTAAAGAAATTTTTTAAAGTATAATATTTTTGATATTTACCAATATTTTTAACATTTCTGGGGTTCTTCATTTCTTCTCATAGAATCATTTTAATATGGTGTCATTATTTTTAAATTTCAATATTTAAAAATTTTTTTGTGTAGGTCTTCCATCATCAAATATTTTATATATCTGCTTATCTGAAAACATTTCCATTTTACTCTTATATCTGAAGAATGTTTTTGCTGGATACATAAGTCTGGGTTCACAGTTTTTCTTTCTTCGAGCACTTCAGAGATTTTTTCCTATTGTTTTCTGGTTCTCACTGTTTCTGATGAAAAGTCCACTGTCATTCTTATGATTTTACCCTAAAAGATATGTCATTTGTCTTTGACTTCTTTAAAGATACTTTCTTCATTGTTTTCAGCAGTTTTTACTGTGATATATCTACATGTGATATTCATTTTTTTTAATCATGGTTGAGATTTATTGTTTTTCCAGTATTTAGAGATTAGCATTTTTCATTGAATATGGGGAAGTAAATACACATGAACTCACATATAAATATCTATACATGCACCTATATATTCACACACATATTTTTACATATATACTTACAAACATAATTATACATACAAACATATATAAGTATATGCACATGTGTTTCATTGATATTTGTTTGTTTTATTGAATTTGTTCTTTTTTTTAACAAAATGTTTTGAAAAATGAGCTTCAGATAAAATGGAATAAATTAAAATCAGACTAAACTATTTTACTGTAGAGAACAGCCCAATTTGTATCACCAACACTATTCACTTATCAATCTTAAAATAATCATTAAATAATAATTTATTTAGTATAAATTTTTCTTTTGTTATTAAGTTTATTTGAGATATTTGATGGAATGAGTCTATTAAATGTTTTTACATAAACAAAGAGTCATAAAACTTCTACATGATATATGTATATGATTTCTTTGAAATGCTATCTTTCTAACAATTTGCAATTGCATTTTTCATGGTTTGTTAAAAATATAATATAAATTTTTATATAAATAAAAGAAAGAAATGCAAAATGTATAAACTGGTAAATATTTAAGAAAGAAATTGCTTGTTTATAGTTATTTATATGATAGAACAATTTTTATATCTGTAAAGTGAAAATTTCATTACCATTTAAACATTAATTATGAGAATAAATACTATCATTTCTGTATATTTATCTTACAATATGATTTTTAAAGTAAAACATTCCCCTAGCCTTTCTGTAATGCATACAAAGTCCTTTAGAAAATTTCTAACTGCTCCTGAAGGAGCAAAAGAATTTTTTCTCTTGTCAGTGAGTTTCTTTGCAAAGACCCAATAATTACAACTTACACATTTTAATTCTGAAGCTACTGAGTGATTATCATTATTTGGCATTACTGCATTTCATATAGGTTTTACTTATAATGGCCCACACATGCTTAGTTAAAGCAAAATTGGAAATGAATATTGTGAATAGAGTTAACAAAGCATTGCATATATCATTAACAACAAAAAGTGTATAGCCCTCATTAGTTTTTATTTACTTAGATTAAAAAAAAAAGTCTCCAGTCATTAAAAAAAGGAGGGAATGTTAGAAAATAAAAGTAACATTAGTTAATGCTATCTTCTATTTGTCTTGCATATTGGAAACTCAGGAGAAAAATTCTTTCTTCTCAGGTGTTATTAATCCCTAGGATTATTTAAAGCCAAGTTTAGTTTTTGGAACAGTGCTTTTCTTCTTGAGTAATAGTTTCTTTATCATGTATTGGAAAAATCAGTAGACTGGAAACCATGACAGTAAATTGTAATTTCGTCTTACCCTTGATTCACTCTGAGACCCTGGGGAAATCCTAAATTTGTAAAAACTTTGTCCCTTACTAGGAAAAAAAAAAAATCTTAGTTTAACTCAGTGACATTTAAATATTTTTTTACTGTGTCCAAAAGTAAGCACACATTTTACATTTCACCTTGGAATTCATATATGTATGAATTTATAATATATATATACTATAAAAAAGTTTTACCAAAAAATACCATTAATACATGTGGTTCTCTCTGACCTATTTATTCTATTCTACTTTTTTTTTAGTTTTAGTCAAATCATACAGAAATGTATGCACTAATAACTGATCAATAATTATTTGAAATATATTAGACCAGATGATAACTAAATTTTCTAACAGTACTAATACTTGATAATTCTAAATACACATATCACTTTTATTGTAGTTTAGTTCCATGTACTGATTTGAGCTAAGTTTATAAACATGTTGCTAATAGAATTCCCTACAGACCTTACTTTAATACATCAATAAAAATAGTTTATTAACAACAGTTCTTAAAAATGAATTATTTGTGTGGGTATTATTAGAAATAATATATAATGGCAAGTTATTTCTAAAGAAGATAAAAATATATCTCCTATATCCTTTAAGCACGTAGTGTCCTTGGAAAACTTTTTAAAATATAAATTATGCAAAGATGAACATTAGTTTATAGCCTGTCCAAATTGACATAAATCTTTAGTGAATGATATAATTAAGTTTTCTTTTATTTGTAGAGTTTGGTAGAATATTGATTCAGATTGTCTCTTTATTTTACTAACAACTCTCCAATACAATTACTTTTTTTGTTCCTTTATGATGTGCTATTAAAACTGCTCAAATTAATTTTCACTGATTATATTTGCTTCATTTTGGTGGGCTATTAGTATAAACTTGCATTAAATAAAAATAGAGAAAAAATAAAGATTAAAAAATATTAATTACAATTCTGAACTTTTTAAATCGACTTTGAATATTCATCAGTAATATATACAATATCCCCCCATTATGCTGGGGAAGATTTCTTCCTGTCAACATATTCCGTGCCCTTTCCTATAGGACCTGTGCCTGTGGACCATGTTACTACTTCCCATCTCATTGATTCTCATTTGTAATTGTTAGATGATTACATTGAGAAGGACTTTGATCGACAAAGCTTGTTTATTATTCAGGCTTGTGGCAAAGAATGAATTAAGGACATGGTCTCAATGCCTTTTGCTGAAGCCCTGAGCTTCAGGTGAGACCCTGAAGGTCTTCGGTATTGTCTCAGGAAAAGAAGACTGATGACAAGGTTGTCCAAGGGAAGTCAAATAAACTCTAGGTGACCATAATGAAGTATGACAACATGGACGTTTCCCAATAAGAATTTTGGGTGTGTCCATTGGCAGTTTATAACAATTCTTTAGGCTGCTTACTTAAGTACTTTTTGTACGTATGTCAAAGTCTTCTAATTGAATTAATCTAAACAAAACATTTTTAAGAAGAGAAGATGGAGAAAGGCTAAGTCACTTATCCAGTATTTCATAACTAGTATGTAGCAAAGCCAGAGTTTGTATGCAGGTAGTTTGGTGTCATTTGCTTAATGGAAAAAACATACAGATTTGTAGCATAATTGTTATATAGAGATGTCCACAAATATATGATGTGACAGCAGGGATGAACATGTGTTAATTTTCCAAGCTCTTGTATTTAACAGAAATGAATTTTATTTCATAATTTTAAAAAATGATTAAATTTCACTTTATTGTGTTTGTAATTTGATAATGAATTTAAAATTTTAAATCAACATAAAATATTTGTGAATACTGGAAACTCTAATGCTTGACTTATTCTAATCAAAATTTTTATCATAATTCTGTGTAGAACATGTCACGAAGATTAATCATATTATCCCAGTCATCATATTTTGGTGTGCTTTGAGGGAAAAATAAATTCAAATCTAGCCTACATGAACCAGGGGTTTAGCTTTAGAAGGAGTAGGATTCCTTTTACTACCTGAAGTTGTATTTACTATTTATTGAAACAAATATATTTGACAGTTAGCAAAAGCTTAATTAGAATAAAAAAGTGCTCAAATGAATATTATAGATTTAGGAAGATAAATTTTTCCTCTCACTGCATAAGGAAAATTGGTTTTAGCTGGAGATCTAGATTGGATATCCCAGAAAAGATCAAGAAAACAATTGGCTTTGTAATATTGAACTTGACTGAGGAAGTCAGTGCTGGAACTGGCACTCACTTGAATATAGATGGTATTTAAGGCAAATAAGCTGGGACAAATGATATACGGGATAATAGAGACCCTTGACTATACCTTGGATACTACGTAGCAGCCAGAAACAGGAAGAGTGACTGGAGCAGGATCTGGGTTATATATAATAGATAAGAAATTCTAAAATGTTTTGAGTGTCAAATTACAATGTACAAGTTGTGGTTACAAAATCACATAAGGCATATCTCTATTCTAGAGGAGCTTACAGTCTAATAATGAAGAGAGACCACATGCAAACAATGATAAATAACAATTACCAGGTAGGAATAGAGACTTTGAACAAATAATCTGAAAAACATAATTTTTGCAATTATATTTAATAATGCATTTGGTTTATGATTTTACGTTCAGTCTAGAGTTCATATTGTACGAATGACAACTGGTACTTTTTTAAACAACCAACTTAAATGGTCAGATTGTTGGGGTTTTTTTTGTTGTTGTTGTTGTTTTTCCAGAAAGCAATTTTGCTCACCATGTTTCAGCAAGATATTTTTTTTACCTTAAATCTTCTAAAATTGACAATATGACAAGATTTTGATAAAGCTTTCACCTTACCAAGAGGGAAGAATAGCTCACTGCCCTCAAATAGTTCAACAGCACACATATAGTTATTACTCCTTCAAGCATAAAGCATTCATGTCTTGTGATGGTAGATACATGAGTATTTCACACAGAAATTACACTTGTGGCTTGCTGAAGTGGGTAAAAAAGCATAAACTCCTTTGGAAGCAGCCAAGCATAGCAAAAAGCAATCATTTTCCCACTCTGTATAGTTTAAGCCACATAGAACAGTGTGTTTTTTTTAAAAGAAAACATGCAACACTGTTAATAAATAGATGTGATATTAAAACAACACAAAAAAGCATACACATATATCCACATATGTGTAGATGTATATACCTATATATGAATTTGAGTCTCTGTGCGTGTGTGTGTATGTGTGTGTGTCCATATCCCATACCCAAAATGGGATTAATATGGTTCCCTTGCAATAAATTGACAGTTTTAATTTTAACTTTAAAGTAAGTACCAATACACTTTTAGAGGCTGTGTCTATGTTAGTAAGCATGACGATTAGTAAGTATACAAGTTTAAAAAACAATTCAACTTAGTAAAATTATCCCAGCACTAAAATCATTAAATTTAGTTTTGAGATGGCAATTCTATAGCTGATAATAGATATCAACTGGCAATCTTTAAATTAAGAAGACCAGATCACAGCATTTTAAATTCAAGTTGTTTACAGGATCGTAGAATTTTGAAGTATTATTTCTTTTTGCTACAATTGCATGCAAACTGATCCAATTGATAACTCCATGACTTTTCTTTTCTCCATCTGCTTACACTGTCATTTTTCTCCCACAAAATGGCTTAGGGGGTACATACCTGATGCAATCTTGCACAAACCATATGTCCAAAGAGCCCTTTTGCTCTCATTTTCTCTTCAGAAGGCATATTGTGATATCATGGATGAGACAGGAGTGGTAGTAATTTTGACTTGCATTTCTTTTGCATTTGTTTCTCATCTAATTCTATATTAGGATAAAAAGAATGGCATCCTTTTTTGCTTTTCACAAGATCAAAGCATTTTGTCTACTCCAAGTTTCAATTTTTTTAAACCTGGCTGTGATTCTTACCTCTGAATCTCATACCTTGCAGCCGCTTCTCAGTTAGCAAACATTGGCAAGCATCTGCATTAGCTCAGAGCTGGAACAGCAACCCAGGAGCTGATGGCGTTGCTGTGTTGCCTTTAAGAGATGGAGCATCACAAGAAACACATTATCCTGACACCAACTAGTCTACTGCAATACAATTCTGATACAAACCACTTGAAGTTAGTGCAGACCTCACAAGTTAAAGGGCATAGTCCTCAATTATACTGCCCTCACTTAAGATGCCAGCTGCATTTTGGGGGTCCCCAGACTCCTGTGCTTCTTTTCAATTGGTTATAAGATCTAGGGTTTCCACAGCTCCTTTTGGTTTAATAATTCACAAGAAAGTCTCACGGAACCCAGGAAAGTATGATTACAGTTTAATTATAAAGAATACAAATCAGGACCAGCCAAATAAAGAGACACGTAGAACAAAGTCTGGGAGGGTGGCACATGCACAGTTTCTATGTCTTATCCTTGTTGAACCAACAAAAACGCTTCACTGAGCTTTGGTGTACTGCTTTTTTGCCTTTTTTATTGGAGTTTTATTATGTAGACCCTTGTTTGATTGACTCATTGGCCCCAGGCGACTGAACTCAATCTTTAGTCCCTTTCCTTTCCGTGGAAGTTGAGTTGGCTCAAAGTCTTACTCTCTAATCACGTTTGGTCTTTCTGATAAGTAGCTCCCATCATGAGGCATCTGATCAGCCTAAACTCAGGTGAGATCCAAGGGGCTAATGAACAACAAAGATAGTTTTATTGCTTGGAACTAGGTACAAGGATCTAGAGTTTCCCTACCAGAAGCCAGGGATGAAGACCAAACTCTGTGTGTGTGGGCGCACATGTGTGCACATGCCTGTATGTGTGTGGAGAACATTCAAGATATAGTCTATTAGCAAATTTTAAGTGTACAATACACTATTACTATCCTCACCATTCTATAGATCAGGGCTCCAGAACTTACTCATCTTATAACTGAAAGTTTGTACCTTTCGACCCTTTGTTCTTTGAGTAAATTTATTTTTATTTGTGTCCTTTATTTTTTGAATAAGTAATAAAAATTATTTATTATACGACACAATGTTCACCTAAATAGATAGGACAAAGAATGTTGGAAGAGAGGCTGGAAGAAACATAGAGCTAGACAGGAAAAAAAAAAAAAATAGGTTTCTATGTACTTTAAGAGGATCCACAGTTTAGATGACCAATTGTCTATAATTTCTGTGTACACATTTTATACTCCAGCCCACCTAACAAAGATGCATCATTTTTTCTCTATTGAAATATAGTCTAGGAATTACTCTTGATAGGGGGAAATAAGAAACTTAGCAAGCAAGTGAGGTCAAATATTTCACCCAGAAATGCCATAAGAATTTATAGACAGTTTTTTTTTAATCATAAAAAAAATTGATTCATGTTTTAGGCTATGATTCAGACACATGTTTTCATTTATATCATGAATCCATAAACAGATTTTTCTGTCACAAAAATGATAACTTTCATATGCTGTTATACACAATAAATAATTATAGTAAAAATGACTATGTAATGTTTGCATTTGTATGTGCCAGTACAAGGCATTGGGCCATCTGTCTCTCTCTACACACACACACATATATGTATCTTTAGTCCCATATATATATATATAGATATAATCCATGTAAATGAAATGTACAATAGTTATAATAAAATAATCTTTAGACACAATCAGTACATTATATCTGGCTTATGTTGTAGAATATGCATTCTTTTGATATTGCCAATTATTTGACAAGGCTATCTATAGTGTGCATTTCTAATGCTGGATAAAAAGGGGAGGGTTTTCAGATACATTATTAAGAAATCAAATAAAAAGTGCTCTTTTTGTTAGGTTTATTTGTGAATTTCTTTTTTGCATTTACATAAATTTATACTTGATTTTTTCCATAACATATACAAAATGACAAACATAGCTACTTAAAGTTCACCTGTCCCCAAGGCGAAAGACAAACACCTTTTGAAGAATATACATTTTGCAAGAAGTAAAAGATAATGAGATAAAAAGTGAACTAGAATTTTAGATTCATAGAATGTGTTACTTGCATGTGTGTAACACTGGAATGTGTTTTTAAAAGAATTGAACCTATGAGTCTAGAATTTTAAAATGTAGAAAGATTACTTGGTGGGCTTGTTCAAAACAGTTTGCAGTGCCCCTACCCCAGAGACCTGAATTAAACAGGTATGTGGTGAGTTCTAAAATCTGCATGTTTTGACAACACTCAGAATGACTTTGGTACAGTTAGTCTAAGACATACTTTAATAAAATATAAGAAATTTATAAATTGTCGAAAAAGGAAATATGGTATAGATCTTTATTGATATGAAAATAAACACTCCTATGGGAATATATTTAAGAAACAAATAAACAAACAAGCAAACTTTTATTTAATGTAAAAAAAAATCTTTTTTTTTATGTTAATAATCTATACTCCCTTTAGTTTTTTCTGTGTTTCACAAAGGGTCCCAGGGTCATCAAACTCTCCTCTTGGTCCCTTAATGTGGTTACTAGAACTGAGATGTTTCCTCTTAGAAATTTTTCATCCATTGGGCTGAGCCCGTGGCGCACTCGGGAGAGCACGGTGCTGGAGCGCAGCAGCGCTCCCGCTGCGGGTTCGGATCCTATATAGGGATGACTGGTGGGCTCACAGCGCTCACTGGCTGAGCACGGTGCGGCCGGTCTCAAAAAGGACAAAAAAAAAAAAGAAAGAAAGAAATTTTTCATCCATTGACCACCAAATGGAAGAGGTAGAAGCTGAAAGGAGACCATGTCAAGAGTTAAAGGTAACTGAATGGAAGGTTGAAGGTGGTAAAAGGAGATAAGAGAAACAGAAACACATGGAAAGATCAGATCTTGTAGGACGGATTCCAAATTGGAATTTGGGGATATTTTAAATTTCCCAACAAGGAGCCTATAGTTAGCAGGGTTTGAGAAAAAAGGCTCTCAGTCAACCGAGAGGTTTTCATGAGAGAAACACAATCCTATAGAGACCTCAAAAACATACAGAGCCTAAATTAGCTTTTAATTAAGCTGACTTTTGACCATAGAGATCTTTAAAAAATACTTTTTTTTCTTTTCTTAAGTGTAGTACATTCTGTTACCAATGTTCTAATTTACTACGGTATGTGCAAATATCTGAAGGCAAACAGGGAAAGTTTTGTGCTTGGACTTTGAGTTACTTCTAGAATCATACTTTTGTTTTTGTAAAGATTCAATTTTCAAGTCAATGATTGTTGATATTTTAATTATTCAAAGAACTGGATTACAGTCTGAATGATATCAAGGGACTCACCCATCCATCCAATTGTACTATCACTAATTTTCTCTTTTATAACAGAGAGCAGATTTCCAACTAAGATGGAAACCAAAAGACTTTTGTGTTTCAGAAAGGTTGTTCATTTTTGGAATGTTTTAATGAACTGATTTTTTTCTTTCAGAGTAAGTGGAGCTAAATTTCAATTTATGGATTTTGACTTTCGTTCTAAGTCTGATATAAGGGAGTCCCTAAATTTGACCACATTTCCGTGTGTGCATTTGTGTGTGTGTGTGTGTGTGTGTTCATGTGTGTATTTGTCTTCCTTTTAATTTGATTTTCCCATAGACACCAATACGGCAATTGTTTAGGATAAGAGATCTCTAAAATTTCTTTCAAAAATACAAGTCTTTCCATTTCAAAGGATCTATAGTGTGGCCACTGATGATTAAGATCTTCAATGGTGTATTAATTCCAACAGTGACTTAATCCAATAAGTCTTTTCATGGAAAGACCTGGAGGGCTTAGAATAAACCTTTATCATGGACACAACAGGTGTTCCTGAAGGGGGATGCAGAAAATGCAATCCCCATGTTCCAAAGACTTCACGCCCAGAAATAGTCTAAAAAAGCAACATACCCTTGTTGCCACAGGCGGTTAAGGATGTTGTTTGTGAACAATGTCTCTGGCTCTCCTATGCACACATGGGTTGCTGGCAGTCACTGGCTTGCTAATCTATGACAACAGGTAGGCACTACTGGAATTAGATTTTTTCAGCACTAACGAGCAACAAAGATTTGAGATAACAAAAGCCTCTAATAGATTGGAAACTTTAGACTCACTCCCTTAAGAGCTGGCATGGCCAGACAGAGCCAATGCTGCTTCTGGCAAAGCTCCAAGTCTCAGATTTCCACCCTTCCTGACTGGCTGCCAGATGTGACCTGACAATCACACCCCTCAGGTGACAGAGACCAGAGTGAGAGTTCTCACATGGTCATAAAGCCAAGCTCTTAAGACATACATCAAGACAAAAAGAGAACTTCATACTTGTTTTTTTTTTTTTTCTTTTGTCATGGGGATTCTCAGCAAAGTTTCTCTATATAGATGCTGGTCTGGCGAGAGTTGTGGACTCATCAGTCTGTGGGACCATCTCAAACAGCAAGCTATAAGGCCCTTTGCCTATGTTGTACCCAATGAATTTCCTTTTTTTTTTTTTTTTTGTCCCTTTTATTTTGAGACCGGCCGCACCGCGCTCAGCCAGTGAGCACTGTAAGCGCACCGGTCATCCCTATATAGGATCCGAACCCGCAGCAGGAGCGCTGCTGCGCTCCCAGCGCTGCACTCTCCCGAGTGTGCCACGGGCTCGGCCCCAGTGGATTTCCTTTTAATGACAAACAACACAAATGACAGAAACAAAGAAAAACAAAGACCATCTCTGAGAGGGAAAGAATCAGAAAACAAAAATACTCATACTAAAATACACACAAGTTTCTATACACAAGAACTAGTTCATGCAAAACATTCTCTGCTGCCAATCTACATTTGGAAAGAAATAAGAGATGAAGAGAGGCCCTTACTCTTCCATTCAGCTGAATCCCACAGGAGATCCGGCACACTGAGCGGTATGAACTCTTACCTTATTCAGACTTTGTCAGATTCTACAGTCTCTGCTGTAGCTTCCAAAATGTAGAGGTGAAACTTTCTTTCCATCCCCTGAAGCTTTGATCATTTGAGTCCATAATACAAACTAATAATAGACAGATTAACAGGAGAAAAGGCATACAAATTTATTAATGTGCCAGCATATGTGAGCTACACAAATTATGAAACTCAAAGAAGGGCCAGATGGTTGAAGCTTCAATATGCTCTTCATAGAACAGAGGGATGTGGGGGATGTAGGCAATTTTAGAGAAAGAGTAAATGATTTTTAGGGGACACATAATTCATCTGGGCTCTGAGTGTAGTGTCAACTCTAGTCATTCCTTCTTGCAATATGCATAAATTTCTTCTGATTGATGAGATATTTTGGAAAAAAGATTCACAACATTTGAATATCTGCTGGAGAATCCAGCCTTTTGTTACATAGGGGAACTTCAGGGAACTTGCATCTGTTGCTACCAAGTGTTCTTAGTGTGAAGTCCAAAGCAGCATATTTTGGTGTATCATTTTCTGAGCCTCAACATTAGTTTAGATGATGGGTTTTGATGGGTCAATACAATATACAATTTTCAACAATTTTGCATGATAGTGATTTATCTTTTTATTGTTGATGGTGTTGTCTTGTTTGTTTATAGTATTGATATCTACAGAGAAAGCTTCATAGCATGTGTACTCTTGGTAGGTCACACTTAGTAGCTAGTCTCAATTTTTTAAAAAAGGACAAGATATTCTCTTGAAAAATAAATCATGACAGCATTTCTCACAATCACCTTTTAGTAGATGGAAATAAGAAAGCCTATAGAGTGAATAAATTTAGGTTTCAAACTTAGGAGAAATATACATTGTAAAGTACTACCTTTGAGAAACAGTAGGATAAAATAACATATGAGTGTGTATCAATAGATAAAATCATATCAACAGTGAAATTCTCTAGTGAGATTAAGAAATAGAACAGTTCCAGTTTATCAAATTATACTATATTCATAGATACATGTTGTTCAATTGACAAGAGATTTGCATAAGAGTCTTTGAGCCAGAAATTATGCTAAGTGAAAGCTAAGACATTCAGAATAACTTTTGTGAAGTTTTGTCATAATTTATACTCTTTATATCCTTTTTGTGTTCTGAGTTACATAATTCACCCATCTATCAATATTTCATAATGAAACTAGAAATAAATCATAACATATACATAAATATAATAATAAGTAAAATGACTCAAAACCAAAACCCTCAGTAGAATAAGAAACTTGCTATTTTTAAGACAAAAAGAAGTATCAAGGAAGAAAAATTTGTTGCTATTTCTTGCTTAAAATTCTGCAAGTCAAGTAATCAGTAGTAAACTTGGCCTTTTCTAGTTTATATGTGCACATGTCTTCACATTTAGGTTTGATGAATATTATTGAGTCTTAGGGAAAAAATGGAAAATAAATTATTACTTTAGCATCAGTTTTTTTGTTTGTTTTTAGTTCCTCAACTGAAGGGTTTTTTTTGTTTTTCAGAGAAAAATAAATGAGCGATATTCACAGTGCAGAGAGACTGTCCACAATGCAGACAGTCATTTACTTAATGATGGTTTGACCTACAATTTTGTCTTTATCATGAGATGAAAGCAACACACATTCAGTAGAAACCATACTCCATGTACTCATACAACCATTCTGTTTTTCACTTTCACTTCAGTATTCAATAAATTACATAAGCTATTCAACACTGTTTTATAAAACAGGCTTTGCGTGAGATGATTTTGCCTAACTGTAGGTTAATGTAAGTGTTCTTAGCACACTGAAGGTAGGCTAGGCGAAGCCATGATGTTTGGTAGGTTAGGTGTACAGAATGCATTTTCAACTTACAATGAGTTTACTGGAAAGTAACTCTACTGTAAGTCAAGAGCATTTGTATTTCTAATAGTCAACAATATCCTTCTAAATGATTTCAATAGCAAGGAGTTTATTTCATTGCAAGGAACTTCATTTCACTGTTGGATATATCTAACAGGAAAAAAACAAATATTTGATATCTTCAACAAATTAGTTTGCCTTGTTATTTTTATGTATTCATTTTTTTTTTTTTTGCTAAGATTTATGAAGTAAAAAAGATGTGATGCTCTCTCAACCTTTTATAACTATCCCCTCAAGGATGTATAAGTGGATTTACTAGTTATCTTTCTCTCACCAGAACAGTCTTCCTGTTATAAGCATAGCTCCTGGACTCAGACCTCTAGGGTGTTGAACTAGGCTCCTTCATTCGATAGCTAATAGATCTTTAGCAGGTTACTTTCCAGCTCTACACCTGAGTTTCCCATTTTCAAAATGAAAACAAATCTCAACACTTTGTATCACAGGGATGTTGTTTGTATTTAACGACATTAAAAAAAGAAGAATCCTGGGCACATAATATGAGCTCAATTGTAACTGAGTTCACATTTCTTTCAATAATATTTATAATACTTATATGTTTTAAATACCTAGCTGAAATAGATACAATATTTCTGAAATCGAAATCTGTATTCTACCGCCTATCTTCATCTGAGTATCAGATTCACCTGATTATTCTAGCACCGTCTCAGAAAATAAAATGAATTGTTTGTCAATATTTGCCTTTTGCTAATAGTTTATAACAATACCTTTTTTTGCCTGTGGCTTTTTTCACTAAGTACTTCCAAGTGATATGTCTAATAATGTGTTCTTAAATGTTGCTGGGATTTAAGATCAAGTACGTAGTTCCCAGAACTTGTCTTGTTTTCTACTTTATATAATTGGAACAAATATACATGCTTCTCCCTGTGTTACATCTCTGAACTACATAATGATTAATGTTAATTTTAAATTCAGGTGAATCAGGGAACATTCTGCAGTACCAAAGAACAAATACATGGAAATACATACTATTACATTGACTTATTATTATTATAATATTATGGAAGAAATATTTTATAAGTAAAATTTTATCAGACAAGTTATGTGAAATTCTACTTTTAAAAAGTAAAAATTTCAAAATCAAACGTTAGTTAAAACCTACAATTTTTGAATAATCTCAAAATTTATCAACATTCATTTATTCTTCTGACTAATTACCTTAAAATTTGCCTTCTCTATTATTTTCTTGATTGTATTATTTTCTTTATAATTGTCCAGAGATAAAGGTTACCCCCCTTCTCTACATTAACATTTTCTGCAAGGGCTGATTGCAATATTATGCAAAGTAGAACTCACCAAAAATAGTTGAAAGACAGAGAGGGCACTAAATAATGTATCCCAAATCACTCCAGATGTGGGAAGCTTCCTTTGAAATGCCAAATGCATGGTTTTGAATGCCCTATTAATATATATTTAGTGGGTTGATGAGCTATATTATAATACAAATTGTGAATTGTTTGACGTGTTCTTCAACTTCAGTTCTAATTACAAAGTAGTCAACTCTTGATTACCCATTGTAGTGGGGACATGAATTATAGAAATAAACAAAATCCACAGATTTTCCCCACACTTTTAAAAAACAATCATTTTGATTTTTTTTACACTCAACCTTTATTTGCCCTCCACATACTTTTACCTTCTATCCATTCTTAATAAATAAGTAATGAAATAAACTAAAATCTGAGCAGCATAAGTCAGTATACATCTTATATGTGATGAACAATATATGACTTTTTAAGTTGTTATCTGAAATTTCTATGATCCTGGAAAGGCATGGAGATTTAAAGTATTACATTGATATATTCCAATTATGATTACACATACATTTGTGATATGTTATAATATGGACTTTTTATGTATTCAGAAAAATCATCATGACTATGTAAGATGCATGCATTTTATATATAAAAATTTGATATATTAAATAAATTTAATAATTTAATACATATATATGTATACTTTTTTACACAAGGTCAGAAATTTAAATATGTCGGATCTGTGCCCCCAAATATTTCTTTTTCTTTTGTTTAGGTCAGTTGATTGCCTGGAGTAAAACACCTCAACTCCAATTCTAGGACAAACCTTGAAGTAAGGCTAAAAAGCTTAAAGAAAATAAGATAAATCTAATGATGTCTATATCCTTTTTTCCTCTTGAACAAGACAGCTACTGGGAGTGAGAAATATCCCCAGGCTAAGATTATAATACAAATATTTTTCAAGGGTTAGTTCCAAAGATTTGGCAAGTTCTTTTAGAAGTTGAGAGATCAGGCAGTCATTAAGAGACCAATATTCATTAATGTACTGGGAGCTGTTTATATGGGTTTCTGAGGCTGACTCCTGTTATTTCAGGAATTTTGCCTGCAAGTTGCTTAACACTGGTAACTTAAAATAGACAGTAGTAGGAATATTCACCCCACCCAAATTTGCAAAGGCTACAGATCTGAGCTTTATTTATTTATTTATTTATTTTTGTGAATTCAATACCAGCACACACCCGTCAGCATTAGGTCAATTTCTTATTCCCATACGGCTAATGGGAGAAAATCTGAAAGAGCTGGCTGTGAGGGTGGGAGAAGAAAAATAATTATTATTCTTCACAATAATGTGAGCAATCAAGTCCTTTGTAAAGGGGTCAGCCTTGTAAATCCCAAATCATGCTTAAGGGATTTAGCAAACATGATTCTTCCTGACCCTCTGCTATAGTTTAAATAACTAGACCTGTTGTTTCTCAGATCCTGGACTTCTGTCTGAAAATAGGATCTTTGTCTTATTCTCCTTTTCTCCAGACTCTGTCTCATATGGTCCATGAAGTAAAGATCTGTGTTTACATACATAAAGGTCACGATGATGTGCTCAGAAACTAACCCACTTCCTACCACGTAGTAGCCATTCAGAAATATTTGGTGAGTGGATGGATTAATGAATGCATAATTTGGCCAGTACTAGATGCTCTGGTTTCTCGCCTCGGTCTTACCAGGCTCCTGGCAACTTATTCACAATTAATGGATTCTTAACTCCAATACTAAATGGTTTATGATCTATTAATAAATTTATCTGATTCAAATTATCTGCTTAATTCTTGAACATGTTCCTCTGCAATACTCTGGGAACAGGGTTCTGACTTTTCTCTATGTCCAGTATACTGTACTATTACTTACTTGCCTTCTGGTCTCCCCTACCTTCTTGTAAGTTTTTATTCTTCTTCAGGACCCTGTTCTGTTGTCAGACACATCATAGGATGATCAAATTTTGAATGTCCCTCTCAAGAGAAGAAAAATTAAAAAGAAAACTAAAACAAAACAAAAATCCAACAAAAAACCTTTTTCTAGTTTGTTCCAGTAATAAATCCAAGAAAATCACAATGTTAGAATGTATAATGCATATTAAAAGGGGAATGAGGGCTTTTTTCCACTGATATAGTATGTCTTTATTTCTCATTGAGAAAGAATTTTAGCAGCCAAGACACATCTTTTGCCACCCCTCTGAGCCTTCACTGGCTTTTCTTTGCTGCTCTGCAGAGAGCTGAGGAGGCTCTCCAAGGAGACCAAGCTATCACCTTTATTATTGCTACAGAATAACTTAGTGTTTTGTCATCCCCAGCTGTTTCCAGCTACATGACAAATAATCCCTCATACGGTCAGGTCTGACTGATGCTAGAGAACTAAGAAGTTTCTCATGAATTATGTCATGTTGAAGTAAGCACGTGGGAGTGATTGTAAAGGATTTCAATTTCAGTACAGGGAAGCAGCAAAGAAGTTATTGTCAAATTGAATGAGAAGTCAACAGGAGGTGAGGAAGAACATCATGCAAATCTATAAGACAGAAAATACGATGCTGTTAAAATTGATCCCAGAGAGGTAAAAATAACTTAAAAAGAATATTTGCCATGCCTATTTTAAAAAAGCCATTTAAATCTGCCACAACATGAAAAAAGGGGCAACTATTTAAAAGAACCTCATAAACAAATAAGTATGAGAATGTGTTTTGCCAGCCTCGCCAAGAAGTATTAGAGAGCATATGCCAGCTCTATACCATGTCTTAACATAGAGCACAGTGGCACTCTGCTCCCACATGGGAAAACATCTCTGTGCAGAGCAGGAAAGATCTGTAGGGATTTGGTCAAACCCATCACAGCTGTACCAACATATGGCAAACTGATGAATATTTGTGTCACTAGCAATAATGTACCGTGAGAAAATGTTATCCATATAAACTGTTTATTTTTAAAAAGCAGGTCTTTCTTTCTAACTTTATTTTTCAATTTCCTGATGAAAAGATGAGTAAATTTTTAAAAACATTCAATATTCAAAGATTTTCAAAGAAGTTTTATAATTTAAAATATTAGGATATTCAAATAAGCACATTCTGAATCATGACATAATTTGGTCCTCTTTGTTTTTTTTTTTTTTCCTTTTTGTCTCTTTTTTCGTGTCCGGCAACGGGATCGCAACCCTCGGTGCTGCGCCCGCCCCTTGCTCAGCCAGTGAGCGGGAACCGGTCTGTATGTGGGATCCGAACCCTCGGCGGGAGCACCGCTGCGCTTCCCAAGTGGCGCACTGCAGCAGTGCGCCACCGGGCCGGCCCAAGGTCCTCTTTGTTTATGGGTTTTTGTATCTTGCAGGAACAACCTCTTATGGAGGCCTAAATACTTGGCATATGTAAAATTTCCTTCTAAAATGTATAGTGTTGCCCTTTTTGGATGCCAGTATGGATGAGATATGAGGTGATTCCTTTTTACTGCAGTAGAAATCCGAAATATTTGGTAGTTAGGTAAATCCACTCAATAGCAAAGGGAAGGAAAGATCTGTCTTTAAGGACAATGCATGCATTCATAGTGGGGGAAGTATTGCCCCAAAGGGGTCATAACTGATTATTGGGAGGAAAAATATCTTAGATATTATAATGGTTTTTGGTCTTCCAAAGGGCCACATTAGATAAAGAGAAATATGATATATCTACAATGTTAAAACTTCATGGAAGTTGGGAGAGTGACAAAGAAAAAAAATGTTTAACTAAGCTCCTTTATAGGTGATAATATGAAATATAAGGTTGATTAACTCTGGGTTAATGAATCTTTAGTTCCACGTGGGAATTGTTAATCCATAAAACTAGAACCAGACATCAGAACCCAAATGCGGAGCAAGAAAGCAGTTGCACAGCACAACCAGCAGGTAAAGTTGTACCAGGTATTTACTTGGAGTTGATGACGTGGTAGACATTTAGGAAGTAAAATGCACAAACCAAGAATCTCATGAAACAAGAGAGTACAGTTGCCAGCTAAAATATAGAGCACTCAATTAAATTTAAATTTTGGATACACAATAAATGATTTGGAGCCTACTTATACTAAAACATTATTTATTGTTTTAAATGCAAATTTAACTGTCCACCCTGTATTTTTATTAAGAATTCTTGCAACTCTCTTTTGCCAAAGTGCCAGTTAAATATAGGAAAAAGAAATAAATCATGTTTTTTTCTGTACCGTCAGTATCGTTGTTGCCTTAGGTCAATCTATCTTTGCTGCCAGAGAAACCACTTAGAAGTAAAAAATACATATGTACACACAAAAATATGTACATCTGCACACATTTAAATATTTATAATCACATCACAAGGAACTGTTAACGATCATCTCTGTTAAACAAGAGAATGGAGAGACATTCCTTTGCACCTCATCTACTTGAGTGTGATTGCAAATTTTCATTTGGTGGATAGGGAGACGGGCAGGTAGATAATAGAAAGAAACAGCTGAGTTTTGTCTCTGATCCATTGATAAATGCATAGTATACTGTCAATCAGCTGACAATTCTCTTTGGCTTTAATATCTCCATGACTTATAAATTTCTTTTTTCTTTTTTTTTTGGTGTGTCATTGTTTAATTGAAAGCATGTTCTCATCCCTAGTGATACATAAAATAATGTTGTGATACATTCAATTGTCAATTTGTTTTTTGTTTTTTTTTTTTGTTAAATTTTTATTTTGTCAATATACAATGTATATGATTATTATGGCCCATCACCGACACCTCCCTCTCTCCTAGCTCGCTCCCCTCCCCCCCCAAGAATGTCCTTTCCATTTGCTTGTTGTAACAACTTCAAAAAAGTATAGTTGTGGGCCGGCCCGGTGGCACACTGCTACGGTGCGCCACTTGGGAAGTGCGGCGGCGCTCCCGCCGAGGGTTTGGATCCCACATGCAGACCGGCCGCTCACTGGCTGAGTGAGGTGCGGGCGCAACACCGAGGGTTGCGATCCCGTTGCCGGTCCCGGTCTGGTACGGGCGTGACACTGAGGGTTGCGATCCGTCTTGCCGGTCACGAAAAAAGACAAAAAGGGAAAGAAAAAAAAAAAGTATAGTTGTTATATCTTCTCCCCCCCCCCCCCCGGTTGTTTTGTGTGTGTA
>NW_007726177.1:636628-678365 GCF_000696425.1 Galeopterus variegatus | reverse complement strand
CCACCAACAATGTATGAGAGTTCCTTTTTCTCCGCAACCTCGCCAGCATTTATTGTTCAAAGTCTTTTGGATTTTAGCCATTCTCACTGGGGTGAGATGGTATCTCAGTGTAGTTTTGATTTGCAAATTTCTTATCAATGCAAGTTCATGTATTTTCATAGGCCTGAGTTGTCGTCACACTTTGAGAACTGCCAGTTTGCTATTTCCCCTTCATTCATTATTCCTAATGTTAATTTATAATTAGCCTTTACTACCTACAGTCTAAGGACCTAGATGACTGTTAGGCATTGTAATATTTTCCTAAAACATGTAATTTTATGTGAAAATGAAATCATCAAGTAAGGGTCCAGTCTGAATCAGAACTATAGTTCTACATAGATATACTTATGACTCAGAAGAAAATTAATGCTGCCAATATGGTGAGCAATGTTCAGAGTGTAGTCAGAACATGTAATTAAACAACTTTCAATTATATATACAAATTCAGTGTAAGTCGAATACGTTAAACCTCCACATATACTTTAAATAAATGAGAGAAAATCTTTCCGTGTTATAACACCTTTTGAAAATCCTGTGTAAAGTATAAGGGGGCCAAGATCAGCAAAGAAAAACAAATTATGTATCAGATTACATCTATAGTTTCTCTTGTAGCTCTGGGTAACTAAGCTATAGTAAGAGAGTGGTCAGTTGCCAATGAGAGGGCATTTCAGAGTTGCTGTAATTCAACTTCTAAGGACACACTGGATGACACATTTCTCAAAGACTTGAAAATGAACCAATTAAGCAATTGCAAAATAATAATTACATGGACTATCAAGAGCATGTAGTGCAAAGCTGTGTTTACGTTCACAACCTACTTTAAACATTCTGCTAAATAGACAAATAGCTGTACTTATACGTTTGCTAAATTTTCACTGAAAATTGAGATATACAATGAAATTTGAAAAAATCTTAGTCATAAACTTGAAGGGAAATAATTAAAATATAAATCAATATCTCTTTGAAAGAGTCCCAAAATAAACCTACATAGACTCTAGAAAAGTGCGAAAACAGAATTTTCTAGTGTGTTCTGAGGAAATTATGTAATTATTTAAAAAGCTAATTTTTCTTTTTGTGTAATGTGAGTGGGCTAAATAAGAGGCATTTATTTTTTCAGTAATGATAAGTAAGCTGAAGTGAATTTCAGTATTGTTTTACAGGGCCTATTAAAAACTCAAACATTGCCTCTACATCTAGTGACCAGTTTGATTTCCTAATACCTTCTATTCCCCTCACTCCATCTCCTTCATTATTAAATTGAGCACATCTAACAAACATAAATAATATATATTAAATTATCTTAGAATATATATTAAATTCTTTCACCTCAAAAACTCTTGAGCTCATTTACCCTAATAATATAAGTATTTCCTTTAAGAATATGACTCCAATATATTTATCATCTGCACCAAAATTTTCTAAATTCTGTTGCTGTATATTCAATAACAGAGGGACATTACCATTTTAATGGCTGCTTAGTGCATAAAAAATGACATTTTCAAATGTAGGAATTCAGCCAAACAGAAAGAGGATTAACAGTTTTTGCAGTCATACATTTGAGTAGATTCCAGACTTCAGGCATGAGGCATCACAAAGCTTAGCAAGAGACTGAAAAATGAGGATTAGAAGTCCAACAAAGAATTTTTGTATTTCAATGTCAGGATCAAGGTAAGGAGTGCAAGAAGCAGAAATATGGGAAATTAAAATAATTAGCCTTTATAATGGGCCTAACTACTCTTTCTCACAAGAGCCTCAAGTAATCTGAAAATGTGAACTGTTCGGAATCTGTAGATGTAATTTGCAGAAATCTACTTGAAGAGAGAGAGTTATAAAGTTAAAAGAAAGGCTGACATTCTTTTCCCCACATTCAATGGAGCTTACAACATCTCTTAGTTTTACCCACCCTGCCAAGTCATGATTATTTCCTACTTCAACATTTTTGTCCTCCCTTCCTAGATTATTTTAACATATTTCTTTCCATTGCTAACTTTGATCGTTCATTCAGGACTGAGCTCAGTGATTATTCTCTCCAGGAAGTCTTTATGAACTATTCCCGACAATGCCACATTCTTGCAAGTTCTATTTTCTTCTACCTCAAGTGCATTGTTCTGACTGCCCTTGCTTCACTATCGTTGGCCTAAACTAGTAAACCTCTAAGTCCATGAAGGGTCATGCTTATCTTTTTTTTGCATCCCCCAGCAGCAACAAAAATCCAGGTCCATAGCAAGGTGGTAATTAATGTTGGTTTAACTCATTCATTTATTCATTCATCCATTCACGCTATTTCAAACATTTGTTGAAAACAAATAATGAGCTAGGTACCATATAACTATATAAAAAGGGATATAGGCTCTTCTGTACAATGGCCTAGAGTACTCCAACTTGTAGAGGTAAAAGTAACTCACTGTTCTAAGGGATAGAAAATACAGGAGGAAACCAAATTTCTTCCCCTTGTAAGGTGGGGGAGCAATAATGATGTCAGTTGTTATAAAGGAAGAGGTGATTGCTGTTTTGTGTAAGGTTGTCATAAAAGTCTTCTTTTATATTGACATTGAACCGGACTTGAAATGCCTTGGGAAAATGCCTTGGGAAATACCTTGGGAAAGAATGCTCCAGGTGTAACCTGGCTTTCAGTTAAAGTTTAATTCCCAGTTTAAATTGCTTGTTTTTTCAGTAAATTTCAATAACTAAACTCTTACTGTTTCTTCCTGTGTACTCTTTAAGATGGTGCCTCTGGCATAGGAGCTGTGTGCCTTCGGTTTTTTTTCAGGATCCTTGAGGTTAGCTTGGCCCAACCCAAACTGTGCTAGGCTGGCTGAGCTTGCAGACATCTCTACTGAGCTGCACGAAATGTCTGACCTTCATGTCAGAGTGGGAAGGTTCCACCTTCAGACGCTGTCATCTTCTGAATGTGCAGACAGCCTGCACTGGTGCAGATCACTGAGGGACTCCTTCAAACCCTTTGACCAGTTGCAATCCTCCACATCTCATAACACCCCTAACCACTTCCCCATAAATGTACCACCTTCCCCACTGTGGAGAAGGTGTGTCTGAGATGCTATTCTTCTGCCTTCTCACATTTGCTGCCTTGTGATTAAACTATCTATTTCTACTACAAAGAAATGTACTTCAGTCATTGGTTTTCCGTGGTGTGCAGGCAAACAGTTCAGTAAAACAGGCAGAGAAATTGGCAAGTACTAAAATACAAAATTTCTGACTTCAGACTACTCTTGGAGTATTTTGGAACAAAAAATGAAAAATGAAAAAAAAAAAAAAGCTAATGTAGCTGGAACAGAGCGATTCACATTTGAAGGGAGATGTGAGGTCAAATGGTGGCTGTGGTTGGAACATCAACATCTGATTTAAGACCTCCTGGGCTCCTGTAGCTACTGTGGTTTTCACGCTGAATGAGTTGGAGAATTTTGGTGGATTTGAACAGAATAGTGTCACTCCTGAGTTTTGTTTTGAGAGATAGCTCTAGCTGCTGTCTAGCTGCAAAAGTAAAGCTTTCTCAGAAGACCAGATGCAATCTTTGCTAATCTCCATGAACCTAGAGCTGTGGCGATGACCCTGGACCAAACCTGAATGAAACATACTTTTGGAGCCCAAAAAGTGTTACCCTAAAGTGAAGGCTTCAAAAACAGCTTCAAAAACAAAGTTTTCCTCTGACTTTTCTTTTGCTCTCCTATCTCAGCCACATTCCCCCCTGAGGCAAGGCAAGCGGAAACTAGAATTCCTCTTCCCCAAGGGGCGTCATAGATACATTCCAATCTTTCACCCTGCCTTTGTCTTGGAGCCGGCCATAAAGAAATCCTCTGACATGCCTTGTCTGATGGTAGGTCATAAGATCCTACCAAGCAGGTCCAGAAAGGGTCCTGCTCCGTACACTGAAGGAATGAACACTACACAGAGAGGCCAAGAAAAATCTAAACGAACATGCCTCACTGGGTTGCTTCACTCTGTGTAATAACATTAGATCATATGTTTCTGTCCAATCACATTTCTACATGTCTGTGCCTACTTCATTGAACCTAAGCATAAAGATGGACAATTTTCCCTATATCTGTGAGTCTTCATTCTGAAGTTCCCTGTGTCACGTAAAACTATGAGATAATAAAATGTTACGCTTTTCTTCATATTAATCTGTTTATTAAGTGATTTTTCAGAGAACCTTCAGGAAGTCGAAGGTCTTCTCTTGGCCCCTGCAGTACTAACTATAAATTACTAGTGTAGGAAAGTTTAAAATTTATGCCTGAAATTTTGATAATTTGAGTCTATAAAACAAACTGATGAAAGTTACATTAACAGGAATAAAAAAAAAGCATAACAAATTTTATCGTAGGGACATCCACGCACAGGATTCATACAAAGTATGAAAACTCAAAGGACAGCAAAATCTTCGCCACTTATACACCATTTTTATTAGGGAAAGGGAGATGGGGGGTATGGAAGTAACTGATTTTCAGGGGAAATAATGAGCTCAAAAAATAATAGCCTTGGGCTAGGTTTGTCTGAGCTCTGTGATAGATAATGCCACAGGTGAACAAACAGAAGCATGCGCAGCACAGGCTGTCTTGTTATGCACATGAAAATATCTCACATAATCTGGGAACTGCCCTCAAAAGAACAGTTGGTAGGGAAGGGAGAGGGGCCTCAGAAAAAGCCTGGCTGTTTATTTTACCAATGCAGATTTTCTCTACAGGCACAAATCTCTGCAAAAGGCAGCTTTGCAGCTATTCTTGTGTCTTCAGCCCCTCTGAATATCCATCCTGAAATACGTCAAAGAAGTACATTTTATGGTAAAATAATTTCGGTTTCCTTTATTCCCTCCCTTTGAAACTTTATTTTTAGAAAGTTTCATAAATTAAAGTAGGATTGGTAGCGATGGAGAGATTTAGGTTCTAAGTCTTGAGATAAGAGATAGGCAAAGGAGGAAAACATAGATTGGAACAAGCACAAAGAACAAATTTGAGTAAACTGTTCTATACCTTCTTGAATAAGTCTCTTAGTCCTAAGAATAAGACAGTTTGGTTAAACAATTGTGTCCCAGTCCAAGAGGTGGCATTGCAAATGGGGTCCCATCAAATTTAGGTCTCTATGTGGTACAGGCACACAGGTATTTAGTAAGAGATTTTTCAGTAGAAACAAAAGAAAAACAAAGGTTAATGTCTGGAGTAGACTGTAAGCTAGTTTTTTAAGATTCTCTGAAGCATGTTCAGTTGGAGTTGGCTGGCAGTGACAATCTGGCAGTTCTTCTGGATTGCAGATCAAATTACATATTCCAGTGAAATTTCTGAGTTGAGTAGTCCATACATCAACAGGCACGAAGGCTTACAAGACTAATTTGTTTGCAAAATAAGTTTAGCTTTTTGCCTGATTATATATGTAAAGTGAAGTGAGAATAGTGGTTTACCATATAGGTTTTTTGTTTGTTTATTTTTAACGTTGGTTCTGATGGAACTTTTTATAAAGAATCTCATATTAGACTTTTAAAAGCCTCTGAGGTTTAGGAGCCAATTCAAAGACTGTGTCTGTAATATCTGTACGAATTGGGTGAATTTATCTCTTTTCATGGGTCCACAGAATATCTTGAGGTTCCTGGGCCTGTTAGAAAGTATCATTCTTTTCTTACCTCAAGTGCAGAAACGCCGGAGAAAGCCACATAGACAGGATATCAGGCCAGTCTTTTTCAAGTCTACTGGATGTATAAAGACTATCTCAATCCCTCAAATCAGTTTGGTCATATATGAAAATATGAACTTCCAGTCAAAGCCATGGTAAAATAACCAGTGTCGATAATTTTGTCCTGTTACAAAAGAAAACAGATTCTTATTAAATTTATGCAAATAACTATGCTGTCACAAAATAAGAATACTCATAAACAGATTCTAAATTCTGGAGAGATCAGGTCGAGAGAAAGGTAAATGTTTCAATTTTCTCACAAATGTACACATACCAAATTGCTGTGTTATAAATAACTTAAAAGAAGAAAACATTTCCTTAAATCTCAAAAGAAAACATAAAAATAACTAGCAATTTTTAAACTAAAAAGGCATAGAACAATTATTTCGGTCTTCCATGAGTTCAGTCCTATGTGATTAATTCTTGTCCTGCTTGATGTTGAAGTAGCAGTTTTATGAGTACAATTTTTTTCTTTTAGAATTTTGGAGGTTTTACCAAGCCCAGTTAAATAAGCAGCAGAGGTCTATATTTCTGAATACCTGTCAAAGTATTTTTATCATTTTCATGAACCTCTTTGTAGACACAACACTTTAAGATTTCCAAAGAGTTTTCAGGAAAAAAAAAAAGCATCACAATAAAGCAATTAACTGTGGACAACAAGACTTAGAATGGCCACTGGTAAAGTCAAGTGAAAAAAAAATTTAGTTATTTTCTGAGGCCTACAAAAATTTAACAAAATTATGACTAATAACATATGCCAACACATATCAGGATTTCAGGAATCTTATACAATTTTGAAACATATACTAGTAACACATTTAGATAAATTTAAATTTACATATTAAAAAACCCTAAATCTTTAACTCAGTTTCCTAAGTAATCAAAAGACCCAAGAAAGACTCAGGGTCTGTTTCTCACTCATTCTCCCCTCACCCCTTTTTCTTACAGTTTACTCAAAAGGCGAAAAAAATATTTTACTTTTATCATTAATGCACAAAAATCTTGTTTAAAGGAGAAAACTGAATTTTCCCTTGAATCAGTGTACTATGAATTCTGAAGCTAATTTAATAAAACCTTACAAATGAATCTCAGTCATCTTTGACCACAGAAGATAAGATTTTTTATAAATCTTTTATATTATATATTTTACAATTTTGGAATTTTTATTCAATTTAAAATAACCTTTAAGTGCCCTTTAAACTAGACAAAATTACTTTTCCCTTAACAAAAACCACCTTTATGTCTTCCTTATAACCTTCCTCATAACTTTCCTCACCAAAAACATACACTACTTTCCTTACACACTCTTTATACAGAAGTGTTTCTATTATACCTATAATTTTAATTACTTATATTAACTACAATATTAACTCTTAGTAAACCTAATTTACAGTGAAAAACCTAGGAAGTAATCAATTTTAATTGTTATATACCAGAACATTTTATGAGAACACATTTTATATTTTCTAGGAAACAGGATTCTTTGTAGAAGAATGTTTTTCAGTGTGGCACAGGACATATTTACTAACAAACCCAAGCAGCTTTTGTTTTTCTGAAATTAGGAGTCAAAGTATATAAGCTTAAATTTATATTTAGTAATAATGTTTTAGAATTAAATGTTACTTGGAAATGACCTAGATAATGACTATTTATTACTTAATTTAACTTAGCAAAATTTTAAGGGTGTAGTCCCTTAAGGGATTCAGAAACCTTTAAGTAAACATATTATAAAACATAATTTTATTAAAACATTTATTTATAAACTTTTATCTCACATTTATTTAGTTTACTTATTATTAACTATTATTTGAATATCTCCTGGAAAACAAAGCTAACCATTTACATTATTTTTTTCTTCTGAAAAGGTAAAACCAAGCTAAACTTGCTCAACCAATCTCATCTTAACCAAGGCCTTTGACATACTGGACACAAGTAGCATCCTGAATGTCTGCCCCAGTCGTCCAGGGTCCCAAGTACCCATGTGACACCCAGAATAGTTATAAAGGGCAGAGCCCTTCTGCGTCCTGGCTTCACACACCAGGTGTAGAGCCCAGGGCAGAGAACAGAGAACAGAGAATATAAAGATGATTTCCAGAAGATTAGATACTTCCCAGAATGGTCAGGAGGTAGAGCTGGGCCAGGGACAATGGTGTCATAATGGGTTTGGCTTTGCCCTGCAGTTGGTGGCCCAGGTGCTGTGGACACACGTGTCCCCAGGCCTCACCATGGACATTTGTCTAGACCTCAGAACTCAGAGGCTCAAAACCAAAGGCATAAGCTTAAAGAAAGATGTAAGGCTTTGGAGAAGCCCAGAAGCTAGTTTTCACAGCTTTATCTCACAGACAAATAAAACAAGTATCAAAAATGTCACAGAAGCAAAAGTTTTATGACCTTACGACATTTAGCAGAGACAGCATAAATCTGTCTGACTAACAGACCCAGGTAGAAATATCTAAATTAAACTCTGGAAACATTTCTATTTTATTTTTCCAACCATCTTTATTTACAAAAGTTTAGTAAAGTCATGTGAACTTGAAAAGCATTTAGGCATATTTATTTAATTTATGAGTGCACATTTATTTATAATTAAACTTGGTACCATGTAGAAACTATACAAACATAGACATGTACACATGTATGAATAAAAATAGAAAAAAACATAAAGCTTTTATAGTTTTGATTTTTAAACGTTAGCCATGAGACAGGTAAAACTCATTAGTTTAAAAGGACAGTTGAATTTAAACTGTGTCTCTATAAGTGGAATGAGTAAAATTTACTTTGTCCCACATGGCAAAAGCTTTCATTGAGTTCTACAGAAAACAAGGTAGAAAATTCACATGTCAAAGAACAGAGAGAAAGTAATTAAATTGTTTCAAGGAATTTGGAAATGTCAGTTAAACAAGGTTAAAAATGGATGCCAAGGTAACATAAAATTATTGAAATTAACCAAAAGATTTTATAAGACCAATTTTAGCGAGATAGGTAGGTGGCTTTTAATTTGGTTTCTGCTTCTTAAGCGGATTACTGAGTTTAGGGTAGAGCCCATTTATAAATAGGACTGAACCCACTCACAACACATAGAACTCCACTAAAAAGACAGGGAACCCCAAAGTAGCTCAGTGGAATGTTGGCTGTTTTTCTCAAGGAGTCTTAGGGTCACTAGATGTGTCTCTTAAGTCCCTTTATATGGTATCAAAGGTGACAAAAAAGAGGAGTAGAAGTAAATGGGGAAAACTTCTTCAGGTTTGAAGTCAGAAAACAAATGAGAAAACAATTGCTAGAGGAACCAATTTGGGGCGATCTTAAGCTTCTTTTTATGGGGTCCCACAACTTTTCAGTTGGTTGTCTATAAATGTAGACCCAATGATCTGCATGCGCCCTATGGACAGCAAGCCAAACCACATTTTCAGGACTTGAAATGAGACAAACAGGATAGCTATTTAGGAGGGAGAAGAAAAGGAAAAGGCAAATGATTTTTTCCCCTGCCAACATGAATTTGGAAAAGAAAGAATAAAGAAAAAATTTTACCTTCTATTCTCCATGGTGCTCTACAGGCAAAGGTCTGGGAGAATTTATCTTGGTAAAAATTCTTCTCTCTCTCTGTGGGCTTTCCACCAGTTGTCGTAAGATCTCCTCTGTAGAACAGAGTGATTTGTTATCGTGCTTACAGTGCTGAAACTATAGAGGTTTACATTTTTTCCATGGAGATTTGATAATGTAAATCTATAAAACAAACTGATAAAAGTCAGATTAACAAGAATAAAAGCATAACAAATTTTATTACATGCACAGCTGTGCACAGGAGCCATATCAAATGTGAAAGTTCAAAGGACACAAAATGTCTGGGTTCATTCATCTCTCTTTTTATTGGGGAGGGGGGAGATAGGGGTGCAGGGCTAAACAGCTTTCAGGTGAGATGAAAGAACCCAAAGAACAATGGCCTGGGGCCAGGTTTCTCTGAGCTCTGGGGTAGGTGGCATCACAGGTGAAGGTAAGAAAACATGTCAAGCAAAGCCTGTCTTGTTATGCAGAGGAAGGTATCTCAGGTAATCTAGGGGCTGCCTTCAGAAAGAATAGATGGAAGACAAGTGAGGGGGGCCTCAGAGAAAGTGTGGCTGTTTATTTTACCAATGCAGATTTTCTCTACAGATGTAAATGTCCTCCCCAAAAGGCACTGTTGTGTCTACTCTTTTATTTCCAGCTTTTCTGAATAGCCATCCTGGAAGATGTCAAAGAAGTATATATTGGGGTGAAATAAGTTTGATTTCATTTACTATAGCCCTGTGCTACTGTGCTAGAACCTGAGATAGACCAAGGACAAACTGTACTAGCTTGTCCTTATTGTTTATAGCATAGTGTTGCTATAGGTTAAATGTGTCCCCCAAAAGTTCAGGTATTGGAAACTTGACCCCCATCATAACAGTGTTAAGAGGATGGGAAATCCGACTTTGCTGTTTGAAAAGTGGGGCATTTAAGAGATGTTTTGATTGTGAGGATTGTGCCCTCAGGAATGGATTAATCCATTCATGGAGTCAGGGGTGTGGTCCTGATGGCTTTACAAGGAGGGCAGCTGGGAAGGCTAGGTATCTTGCTCAGCCCACTCTAGCCGTGAGACACCCTTGTTACCACGGGACCTTGTAAAGAGTTCCCAACCAGAAGAAAGCAGAAAGCCTCACCGGGTGTACCTCGGGAATTTTAATTTCCCATTCTCCAAAACTGTAAGAAATAAATTTCATTTCTTTACACATTACCCAGTTTCAAGTATTCTGTCATAAGCAACAGAAACAGACTAATGCTAATGCATAGATTGTTGGTTTGTACCTGGTTTCTCTTATTATTTTAATATTAAGCTTTCCCTGTTGAAACTGCTGTGTGATTTCTCTCTCTCCTGATTTCACTCAGATGGACACAATAGCCATCAGATTGCTTTGCGATTTGTGTTATACCTAAGGACTGCCTTGGAATCTCAGGGTCTTGAAGAGATTTAAGCAAAATGCCTTTTTATTTTTCACTATTTTCTCTTTCTTTTCTTCCTAGGAGGCACCAGGGGAGGCCAGAGAACAATCAGTTGATTTACAACATCATACATTACTTTTCTGATCATGAACAATTTGCCCTCTCTTATATATTTTTGAACTTTCCCTATGATGAACTCTTTCCTGGAAGGCTTATTTTTTAATTTCAGAATAACTTCTGGTGACCTAGACATATATTATTCTTAGGGTGAACCCAGCTGAGTTTCTGAAATTTAGATCTGAACCTATGTAAATTTGGAAAATTCTCATGACACACACACACACACACACACACACACACACACACAATTGTTTTCAAACAATTCAGTATTCCAAGTCCATCTCAGGTACACATTGTTTGGTTTCTTTCATATTTCAATATACAGGCAGAAATCATCTTAAAAATCATATAAAGGCAAACTTGTTGTGACAGAGGACAAAACATAATTAGCCTATCTACTGAAAGAAAGTTTAATCAACCATATGAAGAGCGAAAAACTACCTTATTACATTTTCTTAATAGCTTCCTGGGTGGTTTTTGTCAAAATACTTCCCCTTAATCCTAATTTGTAAAATAGCTGTCAAGAATTTGAATTGTACAATTTTATTCAATATATTTGATCTGTTTGTATAGAAGGCTAGCTTGGTGTTAGTCATCATTTAGAATTTATTTTTTTACAGAAGTTACTTAATAACGAAATAAACATCAAGGACATTTATTATAGAATAAAATGCAATTAATACAATTTTTCAAATTTTATGCAATGTTAATAGATTATATAAATAAACAAGGAGGGTATTGTCTTTTCTTTTGATTAACCTTGGTCTTCATAATAGAAGAAACACAGGCAGAACTGTTACTCAATAATCTTGGTAAATGAAGTTCTGGAGAAATAAAAACTGTGTGTGCGTGCGTGTGTGTGTGCGTGTGTGTGTGCAGGAAATATAAGATTTAATTTGAGAGTTATTTTGAAACCTTCCACTTTTGAGTTGAGTTCCCATGTAGTATCTGCAATACAGTAAATTCTTCAATTGGTTAAACTTTGGAGCCCACATTTTGACTCTCTCAAATGACATGTGTATGAATTTGGAAATTAAAATGTCAGGGACATTCTCCATGTAATTTTGCTTTCATTACTCTTACAGCAACCTAGTCAATAGTGACTTTGTAAAGTCACATAAAACTTTTCTGTAATAAGTTGTAAGAGATACTGCTTTATTTTTTCCAAAGTTCTTATCCAAAGACAAGACCTAAATGTATAGATCTGTAGAGAGGACAGTTAAATGGCAAGTTACTATTTTCGGTTTAGTAATCTATTCTTCAGTGATTTTTATCCACTGATGCAGCTTTGCAGTGATGCACAAACAAGAGTTCAGATGTGCCTCATAATGACAGTTCCAGAAGCTTCTGTGTATTCCCTTAAAACTTTCAGATTCTCAGAAGCTGTGACTTTGACCTGTTCATCTCATACCATTGATAAGACACACATAGTTTATATATTCATTGTAGAATTTTCACTCCACACAACCCATTTTTTTTTAAATGAGAAAGAATATAAACTTCATCTGATAAAAAATCATTTCAAAGACAAACGGTCAAAGGGAAGAAACTTGTCAAATAATCGGTAGCTATGACTGCATAAAGCTTTGTTCATTTAAGACATTCTGGCAGATTCTAAAAGCATTCTAAAAAAAAAAAAAAGAAACCACTCAAAGACGTAAAAATGATTTCTGAGACATGTGAGTGAACTTTCCTGTACTTTTCTTCTACATAAGAAAAACAAAGAGGGAGAGAAAAGAAAATAAAGAAAAACCCTCTTTTTAAAAATTCCTTTTTTTGATAATCTCTGCATCATTTCTATTATTTTCTATTTTTTTTATGAGTGAACATAAATTTATAAGTCTATATAGCATGTAAAAAATGGACACATTCATATTGCTGGGATATTCATGGCACAATATAATGTTTACTCAAGGAAGAATGTATTATTACAATACATTCTTGGATAATATCATTAAATATTACATGGAACCTCAGCTATTACATTCACTTATGGATGGCTATATTTCAAGTGGGCTGGAACATTTATGTGAATGGCCTTTAGGTGAATACGCTAAAGTAGTAAATCACAGTGCCGAAAAGGAATAGATGGCATGTTCACATCTGTACAACTTGAGAGGCATGTGCCATCAGTAGTAGTATTTATAATGTTGTGGGCAAATGCTCATGAAACTCAAGGAACTGTGCAATATCCTGAGGGCTACTAACAGCAAAGTACTCGTGGCATCTTTTGGCTTAAAGGAGCAAAAGACTAGAACATTTCCTTAAACAGGGAGAGAGAAGGCTATCTGAAAAGAACTGACTTTTGTTGAAGTGATTACTGGAGGAGGAAGGTGTGTGTGGTGGGGGGGATGTGGGGCAGGCATAAATCACCAGCCCCACTCTATTCCCGCCCTGCAATTTCCTGATATGGTCTTCTGCCTGTAAGAGAGCAGGGCAGCTTATTGATGCAGTCCAGAGTAGGGTACAGAAATGTGGGAATTTAGATGTAGACTAAGGAGCAAGCAGAAGACATTCAGCACAGTGAGAAACAGTGAGAAGAAATAGAGAAGAGATGTATTTCACAAAGAAAGAAGAGACAGGCACGTCAGAAAGAATTATATGTTCTTCAGTGGAAAATACTGGAATATACAGTAAATCCCAGTATATTTTGCTTCCCGAGTTTACCTGCCAGTAATCCTGCACTGACTGGGCCGATTGTTGAGCCAGTGCTTTTACCTGCCAGTAATCCTGCTGCCAGTAATCCTGCACTGACTGGGCCGATTGTTGAGCCAGTGCTGGATCTGGAGCTCTCAGACCCCACAAGCCCTTTCACAGAATGGGTCACAAACCCTTCACATGCCAGGCTGGGTCACCAGACCCCTTCACACAGGTTTTTGAGCTAGGTAACCGGCCAAAAGGTCCTTGGAGCCATAGGTTGGAAAGCATGGCTACAAGGGGCAGATGCCCAAGTCCGATGCCCACACACCTGCTTCACCAAACTCCTCTCTTCTCTCTCTCTCTCTCTGAAGAACACAAGAATAGCAACAAAACTAAAAAGATACATTGGCACAAATGTGCACCAACTCCACACACACACACACACACACACACACACACACACACACACACACAATCTGCCTACAATGCGTGCGCTGAACCACACCCAACAGGACAGGAGGTGAGGGCCCAGATCAAACCATTCTGTTCTCCCAACATACCTTTAGCCTACACAATTTTTCCTTCACATAAATCATTATTCTGTATTAATTTCTTTGTCTCCCTCTACCTTGCTTCATGTTAAAAAAAAATCAAGCTTAATAATGTCACAGAATGCTATGAAATAATTGAGAAAAACATTTCACCTCATTAAAGAACAATGTCATTTCAGTGACTCAAGAAACAAAAACCTTTAGTAACATGATTGCTATCTTCTGCTTGACTATATGAAAATAATGCAGAAAATGCAGAAAATAAACTGAAAATCTCAGAAAAGAGCAGCATTTTGGATTTTTTCTGAACAACAATGAACTATAGTATATTTTAATGTTAATGTATGATTGAAATATTAATCAGTATCATTGAATGGAATTATTGATTTAATACAATTTAACAAGTTAACCTTATATACATTTAAAATTCGTGCTTCAATATGATTTTACTGCTATTTCCAAAATATTATGCAGGTATAATTTTACTTTTCTTCTGGTAGGTTTTACTCATCTTATTGATTGATGACTGTGGATTTGGATGCCGCTCTGTCATACTGTTGAATGTTATCTTTGACACTGGCATGTGTATCTTTTATTCACACATTACGAATATAACTTTTATTTTCTGAAATTTAAGGAGTATCATTTGATCTGTATTTATTCATGTTTGAGTGGGGAAATATTCTCTAGGTTTGGTCCTCAGAAAGATTAATTCTTTTTACTAAAAACCTGTGGTTTTGCCAAATTTTTTCATAGGTCCATTTAATAGTTCATTAAATGGCAATAATTCATATGCATTTCAGTTAGGACTTAAAACTGCCAGATGGTTTATAGCACGGTTGACTTCAGCCATTTAGAACATTATTCATAAACATTTGTTATCTTAAATCTTGTCATGAATCTCTTTCATGCAAGTATTTTTCTTTGCAGGGAATCAGTTACTTACAAGGTCCTAATTCTTTCTAAGTTAGTTCTTCCTTCTACCAACTCATTAGTTTTTCCTAAATAGATTTGCAGAGTAAAGTCAAAGGTTCCTATAAAAACACTGCCATATATACCTTTAAGCTAGTTTTATCCCACTTATACTACAATAATTAATATGGCCTCAAGAAGTCAAGTGTGATAGGAATTAGATTTGGAAAAGAGGAATATCCTATATATATATATATATATTTTTTAAATAAAATGATTCTGTATAACTAATATTAAATACTTTGTAAAAAAGTGTCATTTAGTGAGAGATACATCTTCACATATGGAGCAGCCAACAATAATATACCTGATATCAGCAAACTATACTATTAGAACTTGAGGTTACTCTCAGGTGAGGTAAATGTTCAGAGTTTTATTACCTGAAAGTTTAGTTTTGGTATTAGGATATATTAGGATACTTATTTAGTATGTGTTTTTAAGTCAGCACTGTCAGTGAAATAGAACACATATTAATGAAAAATGAAGAGTCACTGATTACAAGTAAATAGCAAGTAAATTTACTATGTTGAAGTATGGTTTTATTAGTCCTGAGAAACTAAAAATTAATGTGCATAGTGTTATATAAACATGACATTACCGTATATAAAGAATGTGTAATTGGTCAGTTCATAGTCCAAAGAGTGTTTCCAAATCAATATATTTTAGACAGGCATTCTACATGCCTATTTAGAGAATTTTTGGTGAATGTATAGAATGTATACCTACAAAAGGCTTAGAGACATACAGGGTACTTCAAAAAGTTCATGAAACATCTTTCAGTTCTATTTTTCCACAAACTTTTTGAAGTACTCTTGTATGCTTGAGGAGATAAGGAGCAGAAAACTTTGCCTGCCCTCTGTGTACGAGGTAGCTTTTGTTGAAGAAAATTGAATCACTAATCCTTCAAGTTACCTAGATATGTTGTAGAATATGCACATCAACTGATAAAACAATAATACACTTTAATATTTTATAGATGCATGCAAATAAATACCACATAAAATATTTTAATATACATCAGCAAACATTTTTATCTTCAATATTTAATTCTGAATTCTTAAATTCAGAGTTTAAAAATATTAAATATATTATTAGAAGAATATTCTTTTAACTTCCAGAAATTTTATTAAGGTGTTTCTCTAAACTGTGTATTCTCAAACTTGCCTGTTTGTTTACTATTATGTATTTTGCCAGTTTGATACCATTTGGTTGGAGCCAATTATTTTAAGCATAACTTTACCAATTAGATTTCTTATAACAGACATTTCAGTATTTTCTTCCTAGATTACCAACCTGAACATTTCCAACACTATTCTACTAGAATGGCAGGAAAATTTTTAGGCATGGCTCTTCTAGTATGTTCTAATAATTGTACTCCTGGTCTATATGTAGAAAAATTTATGAGGAAGAAAGAACACTATGTTGATCTTATATTTTCTTTGAATGTTGCTTTCCTTAAAAGTAGTAAGTTATGGACAAGGATGGTATTATAAATATTTAACAACCAATCAAAACTGACACTGACTGTAAAGATCCTGAATGGCTATAATTTCTCAATAGGCTTAATAACAGCTGTAATTACCTGATATAAATTCATGAGCTCATACAAACTCCTGACAATGTTGATAACCATAAAAACCTGTTCTCTTAAAACATCAAGTGTTTTATGGTGGAGTTTTTGCCCCTCAATGTGTTTGTTTTTGTGGATAGGATAGATAGATAACAAATTCCAGGCATATAAAGCAGGCATAGACATCAAATCCTCTCCTTCCACCTCCTACAATTTTAACTTGTGTATTAATAACTTGATAGCATTTTTGCCTGATCTATTTGTATGGCTCTCTTCCTATTTTAAAAAGTGCATAGATCTATATATAAACTGTTGACATCTTGATAATTTCATTAATATGGTGTGGCCTTAATTGATATGAGTTGCTTAAAAAGAACTTCAGGTTAGCCATTTTAAAATCACAGGTATAACTTGGGGAGATAATTCCAATGTTGAAATTGCTTTTCTTAGCTTTTGCTGCTAGTTGTTTTTTCTCTTTTTTTTATGAAAACACCAATATTTTATAGACTTTGAAGCTAAAATCATATTATTGATGATTAAGTAAAATGTTTTAAAATTTTTCTTTAGAATTTTCAATTTTAAAATATTCCAACACAGAAAATCATAGGAATCATGTAACAGACAACCCATGTGAACACTGCAAAGATTAAAGAGATGGCCACATTTTTGCCCTATTTGCATTAGATCTCTCTTAAAAGAAATAAAACGAAATTCAACAGAGACAGTTAAACCTTCCTTCTTGCTCTCTGTCTTCCTATTCAGAGAGAGCACTCTACTAAAGTTGAAATAAATCAATCCTATGCATATTTTATATTTTGCTATATATGTAAATAGATATGTAAATAACAACAAATTCGCTTTTTATAGTTTTACTTTTGAAGATTTTACATATATGATATCATGTATTATGTATGCTTTTGCAACTTGCTGTTGACATCCGAGAAATGATTAATGCCAATATAATATTCATGTTCTTGATCTTTAAGGGAAATGACTGTAGTGTTTCACTTTTTTTTCTTATTTTGGTAATTATGCTTTGCCATTTTAAGGCATTCTTTTTTTTAGCCTGTGTTATCTTTGGCATATATAGTAGATTGAATTATTGGGTTTCATTATTCATTCTTTCCTGTATCAACCCCCTTGCCACGATTTTATTGTAGATGAAGTGTATCTCCTACCTTTCTTTCTATAAGAACATACCCAGAGGCAGACTTGTATAGGGTTTGCTCTTTTCAGTTGTTCATGTTGTGAGCAATTTTTATGTCTACATTTCATTGTTTGCATTTCTGCATCATTAGAATAGTGCAAATTTGACCTTCAAAAACTGACTGCTTTGCTATTTCAAATAGATATTTTCCCCTGCAAAAATCACCAAAATATATAATTTAAAAAAAATTGTTTTTAACTTTTTTAGTTATTTGGTCAAGTGGCCAGATTTATGAATTCCTTTTTCACTGTTTTTTCAGCCTTCAGGGATCTTGGCCTGGGGTTTCATTTCCAATCCTCACCTATACAAGGTGCTCTACTGTCCCGGTAAATTCAAGGAAAAACTCAACCTTCTGCATTGGATCCATGTAAACCAGGCCCACTACACTTTCACATGGCAGTAGAGCATCCCTTCATGTCTGTCTCCAAAAAAAGTACCTTTTACGTTTCTTTAGGGCTCATACCATTATTTAAGAGAAAAAAAATAAAATAAAACAATCATGATGTCTATCTAGTACGTCTAGATGTGGGACAGTTTTAGTACTTCTTGCTCCACGTTTTGTTATGACACATTTTGTTTTTTCTATGATTGAGCTGTACAGTTTGATAGAATTGTTGGATAATTTCCCCAGAGGAATATTTCTGCAACTTTGCTGTACAGTACTTAACACTTGGGAACATTGTGCACCAATGTGTTTGTATATTAATAAAGTTCAAATTACTTAACTGAAGAAATTTTTGTCTTCATCAAAGAATGGAGATCTTAATCTCAGGAAGTAGTGTCTATGTATCCTATTCAGGTTTGTGAGTTCTGACAGGCTGAATAACTTGATTTTAATCTTATCCCAAGACACAGTAAATACAAATAACTAGTAAAGTATATAATTTCAGTTAACTTGGAAATAGCTTTAATCCAGGTTTTTGATGAAACTCTGACTGTATGTAAACTACTACCTTTCTTTAAAAGTTTGATGGAGAACAGTATTTATAAAAGCTTGCTAAAGAATATGCAGTCTACCTATAATATGTAAATTGTCTAAAATATGTTCTGAAATTAAACTCTGAGGAGAAAAGTGATGTATAAATAAGAAAAAAATTTGGACAGGTAGTTAAACTATTTAATTTTGATTGTTTATTGGAATCACAGTTAACTTTTTCTTCTGTAAGAAGTGTAGTTGTTTGAAAAAAATGCACTACTACCAAAAACAACAAACAAAAAATCATCTAGAAAAGTTTTTATTTTATTTTTTGGCATTTCCTATTTTTCCTTTTTGTCCCATATGATAAAGATTACAGCAGTAAATAATCAGAGGAAACATTATTCATATGTATGAGTATGTTGCTGGATATTTCTTATTTAAATTGCTCCCTCTTAATATTGATCAAAATGAAAATCTGAATTTTCTCCTACTGAGTACTTTATTACACGATTGTAAGTAAGTAGGGGAAAATGTATTATTACATGAAATTTTCAGGCTTTTTTAAAAACAAAACATTGTTTTCTATAAATTTTTATTGCTGGAAATTGTTTTGATTCTAGATTTTATTCTTTTTGTCAATTTTCTAATAAGAGTCAAAAAAAGTTTGCTAGATAATGACATGGATATTTAATCAAATAATTGATGTAGTTTCAGTTGGATTTTAAGTAAATATTTAGATTGATTTTAAAGTTCAAATATGTTAGTTATATTAAAAACATGTTTAAGAGGATTATATTCACTAATAGCATAGACATTAAAATTATTTTTTCAAAAATTAATTAATATTTTTATTTTACTTCTACATGTCTATGAGGTACAGCGTGTTGTTTCAGTACATAAGTATATGACATAATGATCCATTCAGGGTAGTTAGCATACCCATCACCTAAACACTTATCATTTCTTTGTAGCAAAAACATTCAAGATCCTCTTTTTTGGCTACCTTGAAACATACAGTACAATAGCATTAGTTATAGTCACCCTAGAGCACCAGAACTTATTTTCTTAAAAAGTACATTTGAAGTTCAGGAGCATTGCTATAAATTGTTAAAATTTTATTATACATAAACATCCCCCAGCACCAAAATTCAATTTACTAATTTTCCAGATGGGATCACTTTTAAAGTAAGTTAATTGGAAGAATAGTTCAACATATTACATTTAGTTCTGCGCTGAACTCTTATGATTAAATGAGCATTGAGCCATGAGATAGCAATGGCTCACTAAATGACAAAGCAATAGACAACAAATGGTGTTTATTGTGTCTAAAGTGTGTGTGTATACACAGCAGTTCTAAAAGCCAAAAAATAAATGTTCACCCTTATGTCTACACCCAATACCATATTTCATAGTCAAAATACATTCACCTCGATACATTCTCAAACTACGTTAATGATTTCAAGTACTGCATGATGTTTTCTGCAATACTGGGCTTAAGAAGTTGTAGAAGCTTTAAAAATTGAACAATATTACATTTAATTCAGAAATTATTTTATGTGGTAAGCAAATTTTGAGATCTCATAAAACAGATAATGCAGCAAAGGGTTATCATATATTGCAACTTATTCTGTAATCTTAAATCAGATACAAGGAACTATTGTAAAAAGTCTGTACAGCGATTAAATATTTATGTGAACTTCCATATGTTATTGAAAGTGGAATTACTAAATTCTTCGAATAATTCACATCCTCAGATATAACAATGTGAAAATAATGTTGGGATATAAACAAATAGACATATTTTAAACAACTTGCAAATAACAGATGTCTTTTTATTTTCTCTTTATCCCATCTCCACTTATCTATCCCATCCCATTTATCTAATGAGTTTAATTTCACTGCTTTTCTCTTATTATTGTGGCATGCCACTTGGGAGTTACTTTATTTTGTACTAAAACAGGTTTCATTTGAATTTATGATCTTCTATCCTGCAAAATTACTGATTTCATAGGAGGAATCTACAACAAATAGACATCCACCCTTTCATTGTTCTTTATTTTACAGACAGACACAGATGCTTGGCATTTGCAGCCTCTCCCTACAATGTACATAGCTCTATCATACTCCTACCAATTGTGTAATATACAATTAATTGAAAGGAAAATATGATTAGGGAAGTCATTCTCATTCTCTTAATTTCCAATTTCCTTCATGGGCAAATTGTATTATTCTATATCCCTTTAGAGACTTATTTTTATGATCAGGAGAAAAAAAAAAGTGGATTAAAACACTTTCAGAAGGCTTTTGCAAAAAGGAGGGGGGATGTATTATTCACTGGAAGAAGGTGTAGAAATGATTCTTCTTATGAGGCTTATCTTTTAACTGCAGGGGAAAGATTTTTTTTTTTTAAAAAAAAACAATGCCACCCTAACCCCACCCCCAGCTCCAACACACCAAAGCTAACTTTATCTCACGGGGACCCTTAACTGCAATTGGGCCTAGAAAATAGCTTACATTTTCATAGAGGTGCATACTGGATAAGAAACAGAGAAAGCTTGACTAGCTAGACAAGCAGCAAGATTCTCGAATCTTAATTGACTCCAACTCATCTATCAAGTTAGTGTCTAAACATCCTTTCCTTTCGGATGTCTCTCCTGACCTTTAGGCTGGGTTAGGTCCTCTATTCTGTGCTCTCATATTACATTGAAATTATCCTGTTACAACATTTCTAATAATAAACTATAAGGACTCATGTGCCAACATTTCATTAGATACTAAACATTACGAAAAGGCTATTGTTTACTACCAAATATTAGAGTTAAGCACAGACTAGACATGAAATAGTCATTGAATACATGTTTCCCAGAAAAGAATATGGGAATGAGAAATAAATGAACAACTATTTAAAATATGTGGTACTTACTAATTTTAGCTTGTTTTCTTTTTGTCTTATTTCCTTTATTTTCCATATTAGCAAAACTTTGAAACACAAAAAAAGAAGGGATTTGAAGAGCATAAAAATTTTTCAGTGGTGTGGTATATGAAAAAGCATACTTTGGATTTTGTTTGTTTGTTTTATAAAGACACCTTATAAAGTAATTTAGATTCAGAATTCAGACTGACTGGGTTTTAGTCTGGTTTTGAATGTTATTGATGGGTGTAAGAGAAGTACTAGCTCATAGAGTTCTTATAGAGAAGGAATGAAATAATCAAAAAATATATAAATATTGATTGCTATAAAAGCAAGCCCAATTGTGGTTTAAATAGACAGCTATCATTTAGTTATAATTACATTGACATTACTTATCTAAGAAACCTCACTTTTTGGTGAACAACTGAACTGAGGGTGAACTCCGGAGAGTTATCAATAATTTGTCCTTAGAGGGTCAAGTTACAGAAGCATAAATCCTGAGGATTAATCTATTCTTAGAATTCTATACTTATTAATAACCTGAACAAAGCAATTGAAAATCTGCTCATCAGATTTACAGATGATACTAAATTAGACAAGCTTGTTAATGAATCTAAAAGTGAGAAATGCAATTTTAAATGAATTTGACAAATTGTAAATGAGTTTTTTTCTAAAGCTTAAATAGTAATTCATAATGCCATTTTTTTTTTCAGAACCAGAGAGCAGAATAAACATAGGTGTGAAAATAATAGCCAGACAAAAGAACAGAAGAAAAGAATTAGAGCCAAAGTTGGGTATGAGCAGGAAAACTGTTAGCAATTTATTTTTTTATTGGAAAAAACCCAACATATTTTAAATGGAGTTTAAATTTGTGTTGAGTACACATTTTTCCAGGAATGTTTATATCATTATTTCAAATTTGCTTAATTCCATTAACACTGCTCTCACTGAATAGATCTGAAAATGTCTGTTATATACTTTCTCCTTTCTTAGTAACCAAGCTATATGCATGAGTTGTGTACACTTTTGCTGGCTCTAATCACTCAGCCTTTAAAAAAAATACCTAAAGTCTGATGCCAGAGGTAGGGTCTGGGGTGGGGGCCTCAACCCGCCCAGTCCTCTTACCACGTTCTTGACTCCACCACAGGAAAGAATTCAAGGGCAGAGTCACAGTAGACAGAACAAGTTTAATGCTAACAGATAAGAAATACAGGTTCCACAGAGAGACTGCAGCATAGCTCTAGAGACTGAGCAGGGCCCACACCAAGTTTAACTCAAAAGTAAGTTCACTACAGACATCAGTCTAACACAAAAGCAAGAAAAACATACTTAAAGTTCAGTACAAATTGCAGGCTGGCTCAAGAGAATGAGCAGCTGCCGCTGAAAGTTAAGTTTGATACAAAGGGAAGTACACACCCCAGCGAGTGAAGTGAGAGATACCTCCTGGAAAGTGACCAACAACCCTGCCTTCTGCTGGGATTTGGCTTTTATAGTTTTTCTTTCTAATGAATATTCAGTTAACGGGGTGGCTCCCAGTTATGTCATATTTAGTCTTGCACATGCCCAGTCAGTCTCTTCCTGGAGCATGTTCATTGGTCAGAGTCTGTCACATGCACCAGGCAGACTCAAAAATATTCCGTGGTCTCTACTGAGCGTGCCCAGCCACTGGATTTGCATAAGCCAGCCCCTTATAAGTCAGCCCCTCAAGTCAGCTGAAAATAGGTCTAACTAGCAACAGTAACTTTCCTCCAGGGGAGGGCCACAGGAGGGGCCTGAAACCTCAGGGAGTGGCTTATTACCCAGAGGCATGTCCTGTAACCTGAGCCCAGGGGACCTGAGCACTTCCTATACCATTACTACTATTTTTTTTCCCACCATTCTGTTGAATGTCCTCTTGCCAATATCATAAGGAAAGCTTTCCACCATTACTGTATTTATTTATATCTTGAATTAATGTTAAGCTTATTTTTGGTGTATTGTGACACAGTCATTACATAAAATTTATGGATTAAGGCCAGGTTTTTAGTAATAATAAACTTATTGGGTACCCAAGGTATTGCAGGACACAGAGTAATTCTTCATATAATTGAAAGACTACAATTGCAAAAGCTAAGTTTAAATACCCTTCTGAACATGTGCATATGTAAAAAAACTCTTCAAATTATAAACCTAAACACTTTTTTTACATATTCAAGGTGAATCAAAAATATAATATATTATATTTTAAAAATATCAAAAATATAATATATTATATTTTATATTATATATATTATAATATATATCAAAAATATATATTTATTTTTGATTCACCTTGAATTTCCAAATAATATAATAATTATGTAAATTGAGGGAGATTATATTTGCTTTTATTCAGAAATTCCAAGAGCTGTTCACCATTTCATAAAATTATGTCACCAACAGGAGCATCATTTATAATAAAGTATGTAAGTCATACACACCACATCTCTGAGCCAGTCAATATTTGTAGCTGTCACAACCACAATGATTCTCATATAGGTAAAAGCAACTGGCTCCTTCATTATGTCTTCTAATTAATTCATTCTCTGTAAACATTTATTTAGTGAAGTACATCTTATTTTATTATACTTTCTGCTTTGTATACATAATAGTTATGGAATTGTATTGATTTTTAAGAGGAATTTATGCAAGTAAGCTATATCAACTTTAAATATAAATGCACAGAGAATTTTATAGAGTACCTGTTATTCTAAGACATTGTGTTGAGGATATGTGCTATGGCCATAAGTTACGACAATGCTTTTTTTTTTTTTTTTTAAACTTGTGGATATTTATTCCTCAAATGTAAAAATGTAAAAGTGGTTTTGCATTGATTTTAATTATTCTTGGACTAAATCAGCCTAAGAAAAATGTTCAAAGACAACATCCAAATGTCACATAAAGTATGATTTTAACAAAATTATCATACAAAGCCTATATGAAACTACAATAAAATCCCACGAACTTTTGCAATTCAAAGTGAAGAAAGGTTATAATTTTTAAGACAGTACTGCTTTGAATGGGCTTCTTCCTGGAGTCACCCTGATATAACAGTCTCCCCTGTTAGTCATTAAGTAGCTCCTCATACAGAAAATCTGGTCTTGGTAGGTGGGCCTTAGGTAGGCCTAAAAGATCTCTAAGACTTTAATGAAAAGGATATCTTTAAGATTGTTTCTATTACTGGGAATAAAAATATTTTCTGCTACATAGATACAGAGCGGAAGCAAGAAAGTAGCCTTGTGGGTTACAAACAGAAAGTCAAATTAAGTAATTATTGGTTATGCCTACTTACGTTTTTCTAATCCACAAAACAAATATTAGTAAAATTTAATCTCAAGGGTGCTAGAATATACTAAGGAAAAGCATCTTATTTACAGGATTTGGGCAGACTGTTTAGGAGGTGCAAGTGTTCTTTTAAATCCAGTTTAAATGGTGGCAGAAATGGTGAATCTTAGAGAAAAAGGAGGAAAACGTAGGTCCATTTCTTCCTCTAATTGTTGATATTTACTCCCTCCATTTACAGCTTTAAGGAAACTAATTTGAATGTCTTGAATGATCTGGCATATACCTTTCAGTTTCCAAATCAATAAATTCGATACAAACAGCCAGTTGCCTCCTCTTCTGAATTTCTCCTGCCCCGGCTCTAAGACAGCCCTCTCCTGTTTCGCTTCATCTCTTCTCGGTTTCCATCAATAGATTCTTTTTCTTGTCACACTTTTAAATTATAGTGCTTCTCAATTTTCTTGTCTCAGTCTCATTTTTCTCCCCATGGTGTGTCTTTATTTAGAGAAATCTTGCCCATACATATTTATCTATAACTTCAACACTGAACACTCCTAAATGTCAATTCTTGAGTTCTAAATCTATTTTTTTCCAATTTTTCATTAGACATTTTCCATCTAGATGTATCAAAGCTACTTCAAACTAAACAAATTCATTACTGACTCATTATCTAGCTTTTCCTGTAAAGTATACCTAGATTAATGAATGACACCTCCTCATCATCACAATTTACCTAGATTTGGCTCTCTCAATTATGCACCCTCTATTGTATCATAAATTACCAAATTTACCCCCATCCCCATCGTCATTGTCACTACTCTGCATGGACTATAGCAATAAATTAATAACTGGCTTCCTGTTTTCTAACTGTATCTCCTTCTATCTATTCTCTTTAACTTATTTCTAAAATTGCATGTGGAAGATGATCCAATAGAGAACAAAAACGTTATAATTTCTGTTGCAATTTGCATGTGGCCCCAAATTCTTTGCTGCCTCTGCCATTGAGAGGTGAGGTCTATGCCTGTGCCCCTGAAGCTGGGATCTGTGACTATTTGACCACAAGAATATGTGGGAATAATCCTCTGCTCGTTTCCAGGCCCAAGGCTTAAGAAATTGGCATTTTTTACTAAACTGTTTCTTGGATGTTTGGTCCTAAATGTAGCCACCGTGTCTGTGGGGGTGCTCCTGTAGAAAGGAACTGTCAGGCAGCACGAAGGTGTGAATCATGAGGCTGAAACACGTTCAGACTTGACTTACCTGCCCCAGTTAAGCTACCCCAGCTGACATCACAAGGGACAGAGACGAACTGTCTCCATCAAGCCCTGCCCAAATTGTAAAATCATGAGCAAAATAAATGATTGCTATTGTGTTAAACTGCTGTATTTTGGAGCGCTTTTTGTTTGTTTGTTTTAATGCTGCAATAGATAACTGATATATCCTCTATTTTTTTATTTCATGTGATAAAAAAATACATTTACTTACCATTAATGTATACATTGAATCTTATGTCCTCATTGGTCTATAAGGTAGAAAACCAAGTGTACAGTTCAATATATGAGGAACTCTGAAGGAAGCACCAAAGCCCCCAAGTAAGTGTTGGAAGTGGCATTCCCAAGCTCATTTGCAGTGTACTGCAGCATGTAGCAGGTACCTTGGTCCTGGTTAGGAGTCATAAAGGTTTAGAATGCATAAACTACTTTTGACAAAATACACAAGTAACTTGCAATATTATAGTCTCTCTAAATAAACTTTGCATTAAAGCTGATATAAATAAGCTTACCAGAGTGAACAAAAACGTTGTAAGTTAACACTTTACTCCTTATATATTTGTCATCAGTAATATAACAAGTCAAAACCAATTATAATCTAATCATATGTGGCAAAAATTTGGCTAGAAGGTTTACAAAAATGGGATTACCAAAAACACTATTTTAAATAGAATTTGTATCAAATTTTTGTAATAATGATCCTTGTACTTTGTATCTTTTATAATTCTAGAAATTACTAATGACAGCACAAAAAATCAAATTTTAAAGAAATTTTTAAAAGCCAAGAATACAAAGCTAATTCTGAATGATTGTTTTAAGCACCATTTGTAGTTATGTGACATTTAATATTTTACTTTACAAAACTCACTATACTTAGCAGTAAATGGTTAGAAGCCTCACTTGATTTCTCTTGCTTAAGTGAAAAAAAATAATCCCTAGAAAGTAGTTGTTCTTTCTACAATAGTAACAGTGACTGTAGTGGATTGAATTATGTCCCTCTAAAACTCAATGACGCTTGAATTGTGTCTCCTAAGTCTTATATACTAGAATCTTGGCCCCCACTGTGACTGTTGGAAGGGTGAGAAATTTTATTATTGTAATTGAAAAGTGGGGCCTTGAACAAGTGATTAGATTGTAGGATTGTGTGGTAGTGAACGGGTTAAAAAGGTTGGTCAGGGCATGGTTCTGAGGACTTTAAAAGCAGAGAGAGAAGAGTCTGTCTGTCTGTCTCTCTCTGTTCTGTCTGCTTCTACCATCTTGCAATATGAGACCCCTAGGTCACTGAAATCACCACTAAGACCCTCACCAGATGCGTTCCCTGGACTTTGGACTTCCTAGCCTCTGAAACTGTAAGCAATAAACTTCGTTTTTCTCAATAAATCACCCAGTTGCAGGTATTTTGTTATAAGCAACAGAAATGGACTAACACAGTAACGACACTTATAAAGGAAGAATTATGGCAGCAACTGAAAATGTAGCCCCCTGCCCACAAAGACTGTTGGAAGATGACGTAAAACTTAGGTGGACTGAATAGTCACATTCCTTTTCTTGTGTTTCTGAGCTTGGTTTGGAGTAATTCTTTCTTCCTTTCTTTCTTCCTTCTTGCCTTTCTTTCCTTTCTTCCTTCCTTCCTTTACTCTTTTTTTTTCTTTCTCATTACGATTTTAAATACTGATTTCTATTTGGGGCCACAATAGGACTATTTAATAAAGTGAAAGGTATATTTGCTATCAGAAACCTTCCTCTTCTACCTGTGCTCAATTTATACATCTGTCTAATGAAGATACAGATTGCAGTTTTATGCATAGATTCATGGGTGGCTTTACTAAAAAACAAATAATACAAATGATAGGCTTATATCATGTTGGAGATAAAATGCTCACTTAGAAAGAAAAATCTGCATGAAAGCAGCAAAAATCCAAATGCCAAAAAATCATTGAAGTATCACAGCATTGACAACTTAGTTCTCAGAAATTAGACTGTATCTGAAACAGTGCATGTGCTTAGGAAAGAAGAAAAATTGCATGACACTTAAATGCCAGATGAGCTATAATAATTGGAGAGCAAATCAATTTAATGGAATGCATCCTAGGATTTTTCTTTTTTTTTTAAGAACTAAATGATAACAGAAAATATCAGAGTACAGCAAAGTTAATATTGATAAATATTATTTAGTGAAACTTTTTCTTTCGGTTAAGAGTGTGTGTATGTGTGTGTGTGTGTGCGCACGCGTGTGTGTATGGGGATCTGTGTGTGTGTTTTTGTGTACTAGGACTTTATATAAAATGTATGAAGTGTGAGTTATAGTTGAAATATTAAAGCTAGTACTTCAGATGAAGGATAAATTATGCTTTAGGAAACACTTTTATCTCTAGATATGATGGAAGACAAATAAAAAGTTCTGAGAAATCAAAGAGCAGAGGGCTATGATTCAAAAGGACTCAAGATTTCAGAGGTTAAATTAGACTCAATTGAACATGGGTAAAGGAGTATCCATAAATTTAACACAGATATAACTTTTAAAAATGATTCTGGAAAACTGGAGAAAGTATTAATAGCTTTGGGTCACATAAAGTAACAGCTGCACCTTACAGGATAAAAAAAGAAAAAGAAAGTATTGGGGGAAGAGCAGAGTGGCTTTCTCAGAGGAAAGATTCAAGACATTATTAAGAAGCACTCTCTGAAAGCTGCAGTGCTGTGGGGAACCACTCCCTAAAGATTGGATTACCAATGTCCAGGTGATGATATAAGATTTTGTTAGATGTCAAAGCAAAGAGGAAAAACAGAAAACAGAAGAGAGTATTTACAGCATTATCAGGTTTCAAATGGAAGTTTGAGATAAAGGTATGGCCTAGTCTTGATATGTTAGCAGAAGTCCTAACTGATTTTACAGCCTCTATATTTTCCTGAGGTTGAAACTGGGGGACAATCCCCCTATTTCCCCTAGCTGTTCCCCTGACCCTAGCTAGAACTGGCCTTGGCTGGGAAAGGGGGAAATAGCAAAAAATAAAAAATAAAAATAAAAACCAAACCAAACAAAAAAAACCCCAAACAAACAAAAAACCCCGGATGGGCTAATTTCCTAGGAGTAGCAATAAAATTTGGTTAACAGTAAGATAGGAGTAGAGTTAATTAAACATGCACTTTCTCTGGCTAAGATGTTTTTTCCAATGGCTTAAGACAGTATCTGTGACTTCAATCTCAAGTTGTTTTGCAGTGCCCCATCAACCATAAACCTGCTTTGATATATGTACACCCTGGACTTGAAAGAGCCCAGAAGATATTAGTCAAGATGCCCGGAACAGTTGTGCTGACCTCACCCCAAACCAACCAGATTCCCACACGACTCCCGGGCCTCCCACTCGTGATTTTGCTCTATAAATGCTTGTGATTTTAAGCTGTCTGGGAGTTTGAGGTCTTTAAGCTCCTTTGGCTGCCTGATCTCTTTTGACTGGCCAAGCAAATGAATACTGTTCTCTATCACTGCAAACACTGGCGTGAGAGACTGTTAGTCACTTGGCTTGGTGAATGACAGAACCCCTCTTGGTTTGGTAACAGGGTCAGGGAAATTTTCAATTACAACATGTTGTCCCTCTGGAAAAAATTCATGGCTTTACAATTTCTAAAAGCCTACTAATTTACTTTTGAGATATTTTCTAGACTTAATTAAGTCTTACCTGCTCATCTTAGGTTTCCCGAGGATTCAACCTTCTGCTGACCTCTTACTTTCTAACCTTGCATCTCGAGCATTGTTCCCACATTTTACTTCAAGTTGCTCTAATCTTTGTATTTGCCCTTTTTCAGAATTCCAAGGTATGCAACTAACCTTATTTTTCTCTGCTTATGTGTACTAACATTCATTTGTATTTCTAACATATTACTATAAATTTAACCTAGTGATGTAATCTACAAGGAGCTATTATAAATATCAGGAACATGTATCACTCAAACAGATTCTATCCTGAGTATCTAATTCCACCTGGAAATTCAAGCAACATTTAACTCAGGCACTGAATTTACCTATCAGGTTCTACCTGTCTCTCTTGTAGTTCACATTGTATCTGAACTGCCTTTGGTGTTGCAATTTCATAGATATTCTCCTAAAGCAACCAGCCTATTCTCTAAGAAGTGGTCAACAATCAAGGCCTATAGAAGTCTTATTTGAAATTGTAGCATCAGCCTGATTTAACATATTCTTCCTGAGAAATAAAGCTTCAGAAAAATGATAATTTGGAAAGCCACAGGAGATACAGTTTGAGGATATGTCTAACAATATACAGATTTTCTTGGTGATGATCTTACACTACTATAAAGTAGAGCTAAAGGAACTGTGCTGGGGGACATTCTAAAAATCTGTTATGAATATCATCCACTAATTCTATAGTAGTGCAGCCTGTTTTCAGACATCTACTGGTAATCTGAGAAAGTCTGATGCTAGGACTGCCGTCCTACTAGGATGTATTTATGGAATGCTATAAAAGCAGAGACCCTAACAACCTATACCCAGACTATGTTTTCAAGGATTATTATTATTATTTTTTTAAGCAAAGAGCAGTATTGCTTACTGTCCAATATAATAAAGATAATGTGTCTACCTGGGGCACAATTAGGACAGGGTTGCTTGCACAGCCCATTTTAAAAGATGGGCGTTTCCTAAGATTGACGATGTCATCTGTTACACAGACCTACTGTGTGTGTTGAGTTCATCTTGTCCCTTCTGTGTTGCCCCCATGAGACTTGGGCACCAGGGGAACCAGTGTGAACATGAAGCTCATGATGTGAATAATAAACCACTTTGTCTCAGACCCAGGTGTCTCATGTTTTCTGCTAGTATCCAGGAAACTTTTGCTGCATCATACCAGATCCATATAGCATATGGCCTGGAAATGTGAAATGAACTGAAGTATAAGAGCTCCAAGCAGAGATTCTGATGGGTAGGATATAAACTGAAAAAAACGTAAAGACCACACTCACTTCATTTTCTGGCACTAGCTCATTTAGGAAGTAAGCAGTGGCAATACAAAGACTCCAGAAAAGTCATGATACAGATGCCACTGTTGATCACTATATGGTTACCACTCAAATGATACAGAAAGGACGACAAACCAAATCTATTCCTCACAGGCACATAGAATTCTACAGTGCCCTGAGGATTTGGGAATCACTAAAGGTAATTCCAAATAATGTGATGTGGGAATCTGACCCCTTTTTATATGGGCTCTCAGTTGGAAGTGACATTTTCCTATATTGAAGTTAGCTTTTGTACCAAAGGTTAGATACTGTAATATAGAAAGTAAGATCTACAAAGTCCGGAGGGTGCTGAAAAACATGTCTACGAGATATCTGAGTTAGGAGAGTTTGATGATTATGTGAAAATGCATATGATATAATTATTTTTCAAGGAAAATATAGCCAAATCCGCAAGTTAGTATTTGGCAACTGTTGTACAAGTGATGCAGTAAGAGTGTGAATTGTACCTGGATGTACGTGGCAACTTCAAGTGGAAACAACCACAAATTATGCCCTAGGAAAAACACAATGATCCATATGCTATAATCACCCAATACTGAAGTAATAAAATCTTAACTTCAAAATACTATATATTCTCATCTATATTATTATAGAATAATGCTGCATCATTATTAAACCAACAGTGGTCAGAAGATGTTCTTTTCTTGTTTTTTGCTATGCCTTGTAATTTTTTGTTGAAAGCTGAACACACATTGGATAATAGGAACTAGGAAAAATAGGCCCTCAGTGTGAAAGTATGTTAATCTGGCTAGCAGTTGGGCTTTGTTTAATGTTTGCCATAACTGCAGGTGCCAGAAGCTTTACATTCCTCTTGTCACCTTGTGCTCCGTTTCTCAGGTTTACTTTGTGGTTTCCCAAGCAATCCAATTTAGAGAAAGTCTGTGTCTTATGACTCTCATGACTATACTCCATTGTTTTAATGCTGCAGCCTGTTGGTGTGGTGATAAGGTGGGGGAAGTATTTTATAATCTTACAGTTGAATCTAGTCTTTTTTCAGCCACTGTCTCTGAGCTGGACCTTCACAAGTTTTTCTCCAGTGATATTCCCTCCACCCCCCTTCCCCCCTTTTCCCTGCTGCAGCATTCACGCTTCATTTCCTTAAAGCTTTGGTGACTATTGACTTTTGTTTTTATTATGAGTAGGTACAGGAAGGCTATAAGGAGCTGGGACGGGAGGGGTTCCCTTCCCTTAGCTGTAATAAAGTTCTGATCCAGAAAAGGAAAAGTCTTTATCTCCTAGAGAGTAGCCCTTGGTTATGGAAAAGTCTCTAAGAATATTTCACAATGACTGTTACTCTTTCCCTGCCAGAGGAGAAAGGACTTTTTTCTCACATTATCACTGTATAAACCTGATTAGGTTCAGGGAGGTAAAGCACTCAGAGGTGTGCCTGCACCCCACCCTTCCCCAAGACTTTCTCACTTCTATAGTAGTTCACACTTAGCCTCCGGAAACTCATTAAAATCACTATTTTTGTGTTTCTACCAATTCTACCAGTTTATGGCTCCAGAAACTTCTGCTTCTGGTGAGCAGATCTTAGCTGTGACTCTCTAGATGCACTTTTCTCCCCAGTTTGGGGTGGGGGTTTGGAAAAGTGATAGTTTTCCCTGCCATGATATTATGAGAATATATATTTGGTTCTCATCCTTGACTCCTGATACACAACTCTAAAAATCCTTAGAATCTCCAAAGTAATAAGGGTCTTCTTGTATGTTAATGGTGGCTGGCAGCCCTTAGGCAGCTTCAGGATGGGGGTTGGTCACAGGAAAGAACAAGTTCCATCTCCCGAGGAAGAGGGACTGAAGGTTAAGTTGATCACCAGTGGCCATTGGTTTAATCAGTCATGCCTATGTAATGAAGCGTCCATAAAAACCCCTGAGAACTGGGTTCAGAGAACTTCCTGGTAGGTGAACATGTGGAGGTTCCTGGAGGGAGGTGCACCCAGAGAGGACACGGAAGCTCCAGTGCCCTTCCCCCACACCTTTCCCCATGCATCCCTTCATCTGTGTCTTCTATAGTAAACTGGTAAACATAAACGCATGTTACCCTGAGCTCTGTGAGCAACTGAAGCAAACTAATCAAGCCCAAGGAAGGGATGGTGGGATCCCTAATTTATAGTTGGTTGGTCAGAAGTTCCAGAGGCCTGGACTTGTGACTGATATCTGAAGTAGGGACCGTATTGGGGACCGAGCCCTCACCCTATGGGATCTGATGCTATCTACCTGGAGATATTGTCAGAGTTAAATTGAAAGACATCCCATTGGTGTCTGCTGAAGAATTATTGGCTTGCTTGCTGGTGGGGAGAAAATTCCCCCACACTGGACACAGAAGTCAGAAGTCTGTCTTCTGTGTGTTGATTGTGTTTGTTGCTGAGAGAAAGTAATGGAAAGACAATGTGCGTTTTTCCCACTCTCACCCAGTTCTGTTTTTCCTACACCAACTCATCTGCCACCTTCGTTTTTTGATGGTTTAAGAAAATTTGTTGATATGTGGTTTGTCCAGTTTTATCTTGTTTTAAGGTCAGGAGTGATGACTTCCAAGCTCCTTGCATGTTGAAGCTGAAACCAAAAGTCCAAAGCCATGTTTTAATAGTGTTTTTTCTGTATTATCAACAAATGGAATAAATAATACTTATTCTTCAGGTAATCAAGAATTAAGGGAAACATTTTTTCTCCACACCCACAGAAAAGTTGAATTTGCCATTTTCTTAGAAGATATTCTGTTTATTCTTCCTGCCAACCCTCTCTCTATGTTTTGGAATAACTTGTACTTCCTTCCACTCCTCTGAATCAACCATCTTATTCTCATCTTTCCACTTTCAGAAATCATGATTAAGCACAAAACTTGGCAAGTTTTACCAATAATTACAATGTGAACAATCCTCTGCAAACTTGGATATCAGAATGCACAGATTCGGGAACTTCTCTATAGGTGTTTCAAGTTGAAACTCATTAGTATACTGAGCCCTTCTTTGCACCATGTACCAAAAATTAGGTTAAAAGAAAAAGGAAAAATATATATCTATATCTATCTATCTATCTATCTATCTATCTATCTATCTATCTATCTATCTATATAAATTGGGTTTTAAAGAGAATTTGACTGAGATGATTAAATAAATGGGCAGTACAGCCTGTGCAAAAAGATGAAAAGACTTCAATTCTTTCTTTCACTTGGGGATGAACATGTATAACCTGGACCTGAGGTTACAAAGCCATGATATTGGATACTAAATGAAAAGTGTTGCTTTGATTCCTAAAAATCTTTTGGGAGATAGAGACTGTGACTTTTTAAAGGATTTTTTACACTAAGTACATAGTTGTTCTAAAGTAACAAACAGGACCTAATCTATTTATGTCCCTTGAAAAGTTATGGTTTTATGAAATTTGTTTTTCTCTTCCATCACATTATTTTTGACTTTATGTTCTTCAAAGAAATTTCATGACCTTAACTTGGCCTGCTAAATAGATTTCTTCCAATGAGGAAAGAATACATAGATGGGAAACCAGAGGAAGTTGATCTAGGTAGTTATAATTCCCACAGAAAATAAATCTATTGACCTTCTCTGTAACAAATTAGTGTTCTGTGAATTCGATTAGCCTATGTCAGGCTGTTAGAGCCTAATAAACCATTCAATCATGGAAAAAGGACCTTAAACTGAAACCCTTAAGTACAATACCATAGGCCACCAAAAGAAATATGGCTATGTAGGTAACCTAGGATTTGCAAATACAAGCTGCATTATTCACTATTACCTTACATCAATTATTATTAGATACTTATGAAAAGACATACTGACCTTGGTATATCAGCAATGTCCAAAATGCAACACAACTAACTTAGCAAAATGCAGTTAGCTAAATGGATTATTAATATAATCATTGCTGTGGGCACTAATTAAGATGAAAATTAATTTCGTGACCCGGTATAAGAAAACATCTAATCACATAAATTATCACTATTATAGAAAACTGTGCCTTAGGAAGCCACATCCTTAAAAGAAAGGGAATGAACCACTTTATAAAAAATGCTTTCATAGCCATCTAGTTATCACCCATGAATACAAATTAAATGCTTCACAGGATTTTATACGACAAATATTATGTTTAATGATATAAGGTTCCCGATTTCTTTCAAACTCTTTACTAAGAGTAAGTGGAAAGCTAATTAAATGATATATTACATTAAAACACTAAACTTTTACCATTTGCAATTAAGTTTTTAAATAAATATTTAGGTGAGTAAGAGTTTCCCACTAAGTCTTCAAAGTTGTCAGTTTCTAAGTGAATATAAAGCAACCCAAGGAAGAAGGAAAGCTTTAAAAATTCTGACAGAAAATAAAGCTTCATTCATAGAGCATTTGATGACTTATTAAATATTAGTTGAAATTTCTTGATCTGTACACCAGAAAACCAAAGCAATATACACGAAAACATGTACCTGTTTTGTACAGAAACAAAAGAAACCAAGCCCTTGCCCTCCAGGAGATTATAGTCCAGTGAATTGGAGCAATTCTTTTAACATAAAGTGATAAGTGATAAAATAGAGGCATGAGCATGTTAATAAGTAATACAAAAACAAGAGCTGGTTTGAATTTTGTTATAGCTCTGCACAAGAAGTTGCTCAAAAGGTTAACTTATTTTAGGGAATATATACTTAGGTGAAATGAATAGTGGCATTAAAATGTTACTAGCAGATAAGTATAATTAAGGAAATTAATATTATTTTAGAAATTCTTAGCAATAAGCAAAGAATAGGTGAAGAAAAACATTCTCAATCGAAACTGTAAACCAAAAGTAAAAGGACTGGGAATAAAACAAAAGCCATCAGCTTAACTGCAATAGGCATTAAAATGTGAAAAAGAGAACATGTAGCTCTTTTGATCACAAAAAATGAATACAATATTCATTCTTTTTTTTTTTTTTTTGTCTTTTTCCGTGTCCGGCAACGGATTGCAACCCTCAGTGTCACCCCCGTACCGGACCAGGACCGGCAACGGAATCGCAACCCTCGGCGCTGCCCCCGCACCTCGCTCAGCCAGTGAGTGGGAACCAGTCCGTATGTGGGATCCGAACCCTCGGCGGGAGGGCCACCGCGCTTCCCAAGCGGCGCACTACAGCAGTGCGCCACCGGGCCGGCCCATATTCATTCTTTTAAAAGGAAGACTCCACGGTATTTATATGAAGCTGTCCTGGAGCTGCCCATGTCATAGCAACATGACAGTAGAAAGAAGAGTAGATAAAAACAGCTCTTGTCTGGACCAGAACAGCAGACCCTGATCAGAATGTTGATGGGAGGGGATCTTGGGTGGATTAAAGACAGAATAGAGGTAGCATTTCTGATTTTAGATGCATACATGTGTCGTGCCTTGCCTGAAAGTGTAAAGAATTCTTGATTTTGCATGTACTTGTCTTTCTGCTACTGCCATAGTCACGAGTCAATGTGAAGAATTCAGACAATGGGATACATTGCCTAATTGCTTCATTGCTGTGTGAGTAATTTCCAGAATGGAGACAGCAGAGCTCATCCCTCTGGTTGTAGTTTAGAAACAAAACTGGGACTGCGGTAGTTAGTTAACCTGCTGACTTGACTGTTTTTCTTTCACTTAATTACTGACAAGAAGGATGGATCCCTTCCCCAATAGGGAGAAGAGAGGAATTTTGCAGCATCCACATCTGTCCTTTTCTTAAAAGAGCTACACATGACAGCAGCATCTGAATTATACATGCAGCATTTCTTGAAAAGAGGAGAAAAAAAGGCAGAAAGTGTAGGAGAACAATTTCTTCCCATAAGTTCATTAGGATACATTTGATAAAATATCTTCCAAAATATACATAAAAGTCTTCATAAACCTTTAAGACACCTACATTTTGTAAACTTAATATTTCCACTTTTACATTTCCTATTATCCCCTCAAATCATGCTCCCATCAAGCTAAAAACCAGTCCTACTCCTGTGTTTGTATTTGTTTCTTTTTTAAGTGTCAGCTATGACTTAAATTTTGCCAGCACCAAGAGTCAATTTTAGCTTTCCAGTTACTAAACTCACAGCAGCATTTAAAATGTATCTCTATTCCCTCTTTCATGGACACGTCCCTTCCCATGGTTTTGTGAAAGCATATTCATAGATGAGGACATTTATAATGGATATGTTGTTTTGTTTTGAGGCGTGTGGTTAAGAGATCCTTCCCACAGACAGAAAATTATGTTCTTGGCATCCCTGTCCTAAACAGTTGTGATGCTATGTTGAGAGAAAAGAAGGATTAGTATTAAGGTGGGAGGTACCTGGAGGGCAGCTGAACTCAGTGCTCCACGAAGTAGGAGAGAGTACGCAGGTAACCCTTCTGCTCTCAGTTATTTGTACCTCCTTTCTTCATTTTTATTATATGCTCTCAGAGATTTCAGTCATTAGGAAATTCTAAGAACACCCTCGCAAATTCTAAAGGACCTCCCATATGTTGTAAAATTACAGGGGAATTAGAAGAGTAAATATTTCTAGTGAGTAAGGTAATAAAATAAGATCTGATGTATTATTTTGGCACCATATAATATGATACTATGGGAAATAAATGAGGTTATTTTTTGAAATTTGTTGTGTTATATTGTTATGGAAAGAACTCGGTGAGGAAAAATTCCAGTCACTCGGAGAGATGGAGAGTCAGGGAGTTTATTATGCTAGTGGGACTGGAACACTAGCGGGACCCAGGTGAACTCCCGTTCTGAGATCCTGGGACCCTGAGTGCTGGGAGAGCTGTGGTTATATACTTTTCTTGAGCAGGCATGCAAGCCTATTATTGGCCCTGTCTGTATCCAGGCAGAATCACCCAAGCTGGGGGGCTCCATAAAACAGATAAGGGGCTTTACCAAACAGGGTTACAGCGACATGAAATGTGGTTAAGAGGCTTTTGAAACTTGAGCATGCAACTTCCCTGAAACAGGCAAGCAGCAAGGTTTACAGAAGCCAGAGATGCAATCAGCCATTAACACTAAACCAACTCAGGTGTCTTTCACAATCAAGTACTTTCCAGCTACAAAATTAACAAAGTGGCTTAGAAATTTACTTTTTGGGGTCCACTATAGGATAGTATCATACAATGACACACGTGTTTAGTTTTTCTTTAACAAAAATATTACGAAAAAAACTTTGCACTTTGCCAATTATCCATTGCTCAAATAATTTTTAACACATTAGCTTTCCTTAAATTTACTGACTGGTTGGAATGAAGAAAGATAAAGACTTCAGGATCTAATAAAATATTCATTTTTCTTAGTGTGAAAGTGATATTTAGATTATATTGTCAAAGACTGATAAAGTTGCAAATGTAAAATGCAACTTTAACTATAGAAATCGAATGTCAGCATAATGTATCTCCTCAAAGAAATTTTTAACTTCTGTGAGAAATAAGATAATGGCTTAAAATCTACTTACTAGTATTTGTTCTATGACTTGATTAAAATATTGAAGAACAAACATCATTCTAAGCTGGTTTGGCTAAAAAGGCATACAATTAAAGCCCTCATTCAATGAAATAGATCACCTGACAAGTAGGGGTGTAGTGTTCCAAGAATCAGGATTTTTATTTAAGCTATTTCTATTAGAAATGGCTTTTTGATATTTTTCAAAAATGATGTTGGTTGGCATCAGATCCCAGCTGCCAATTTTCTGCAAAAGAAATGAAAATAGAAAAATTCTCTGGCTGAGCAAGTCTAGGTCTAACCACAGGTGGGCGTCAAGAATCGGGCATACCCAACAGGTAACCAGCTGCAGGGCTCTAATCAAGAGCAAGTACAATCAACTTTCAGGGAAAAAGTTGTACGTGTAGCCACTTACTAAATATATTTCTTTATCTTTTTATTTGTCATCATTAAACTCAATGGAGAGACTCCACAATTTCAACTCTTATTCACTCCTGAACAAGCCAAGGTTTTTTCTTTCCTAGTATATCAAAAAATAAAAAATAAATAAGAGCAAAAGAAAAAATGTAGGTCCATTTCATTTGAAGAAGTTGATATTATTTAAGCAATGCTAACTTGTTCCTCCCTCCTTGGCTTCTCATTTTCAGTCTCTTTTTACATCTTGTCTTCCACCTACCCTTTATTTGTTGATATTCCTCAAGGTTCTAATTTTAGTTTTCCTCTCTTAATATGCTCCTACTGGAGGAAATCATCCGTGACCTTATCTATTGCCAAAATTCTAGCAGCTGTCAAGCTACTGTATAATTTCAGATCTAATTTTCCTGAGTTCAGATCTAAGTTCCACTGCACATTGAATTTACCAGAGGTGGCTCAAATAAACACGACGAAGGCCAAGCTCATTACCTCCCTCCATGCCTTCAATCCGATGCTCATCCCAAGCATAAATGATCCTTCCCGGGAGGAATTTGTGTTATATTCAACTACTTCTCCCAGAGAAGTCATGTTTTATCTGTCACCAATTCATCCTTCGTGAAACAAAATTTTCTCTTATATCTTTCTTCTTGCCTTGACTCAAGCCATTGTTTTTTCCCACCTAAGTGATTTTAAATATTCTTTTAAATGGTTTTCATTCTCCTACTTTCCTTTCACTACAGAGTGTCTAAAACTTGGTATTTTTTTTCATTTTTTATTGTAAAAAAAAAAACCAAACAAACAAAAAGACAAACAAACAAACAAACAAAACCCTTCTACTAACTCTTCAAATTGCTTTCAATATAAATTTATATATAGCGATCTATGTCTATAAGTTCTGTGCATTCAGGAATCTTTATTTTTCCTACACTTGTGTCATATTGGGCTCCTTGCATTTATACAATCATAGAGGTGCCTTCTATACTTAAGGGCTTTGGACATAGTACTATATATTTCAAGAAAAATCTGTCACTCATATCTTTTTAATTCAGATCCATAATCACTCATTGGATAGAAATACGACGGTAAGAGACAAAATAGAGACAGTATAAATTAGTTTGCTACTCTAACACTTAACTATTTTTCCCCACTTCCAATTTCTACTTGAAAATTCTTGCCATTTAGTTATCTATATTATCTGTTGGCCCTAAAGTTTCAGGGCTTTAAATGAACATGAGAGTTAAATGGATCTGAATTATCATCTACATCATTGCTTCTCAAATTTAATGAGCATACAAATTTGTTAAAATGTTTTGGTAGATTGATATGGGAAGGGGCCTGAGAATCTGATTCCTAACATGTTCCCAAGTGATAACAATGTTGCTGATCCAAAGATTCACTTCGGACAGCAAGGGTCTGCAATAGTTTTTCTTAATCTTTACAGTAATTTTAAAATTTATCATACACGCTTGCTAAACATGAAGGTTCTTGAGCCCCAATATACAGAGATTCCCGTCCATTAGGTTTGGGGTATCTGCATATTAATAAACTTCTATTTGTGAATTAAAATTAGAGAAATAGTTGCCTAAAGAAATTATGGATGATAAGCCTTCTTATTGAATTGAAAGTTAGCTTTACCACCATGAGGTTCTGTGTACATAATTTAAAAACATGAGGATAAGTACTTTTTAATATCAGACAGATTCTTAAATATTAATGTAATATTCCGCCTTAAGCCTCTCTATATACAGTAAATTTGAAAAGTCTGCATGCATTCCGATGAAAGAATGTAACTCAACCTGTATATAATATTTTCTTAATGTTGGGCATTTAGGATATTTCCAATTTACCCTACTTAAAAAAGTTGTAATAAACATCTTATTCTAAAAGTATATCAAGTTAGAATGGCTCTATTACTTCAGAAAAACAGAAGTTCAGGCTAAAGTAAAGAAGCTCTCTTTTAAAAGTATGTGTGAAATAAAAGGGAAAATTCCCTCATGGAACTGTACAAAAACCCCCCCAAAACGTCTATGTGACACATGTTACAAAAAGGTAATATGTATGTGTGCATGTGTGTATATATATGTAAAATCATATTTGTATTTTGGCTGCAAATGGAGAATTAGAGGGAAAATTCCAAGCAAAAATGGATTCAGAAAGATCAGGATAGTGGCCGTAGTAAATGGAGAGAAAGAAGCAGAATTGTGACGCATTCAGCAGGTGGAATCAACAAAACTTAGATTTTGTGGGTTGCAGAATATAAAGGAGTTAATTTCTGGACTTAATAAATTCGACATGTCTGTTAGACACTCAGACAGGAGGATACATGGGCTTAGAAATTTTGAGAGAAGACTGAGAGATGGTTTTCAGCATCAGCAATATTCAAATGGGAACTGGGAATCATTATAGTGAATTAGATCATCAGGAAAAATCCAGAGAATGATTTTTAAAAAAAAGAAGGCCTGGAATGTAGATGTCAGTATTCCATGTCCAGGTTCTTTGACAGAATTAAAAGGGAGAATTGAAGTGAGCAAAGACTGAGAATGAATTTTCACTAAAAAAAAAAAAAAAATCAGTTGAGAATTGAACATTGTGTTTTGTTTGGAAAAAAGGAGAGTATGAGAATGGGGAGCCCCTTACCATCCTTTTAAGTGTTAAGTGTTGGCCTAGATGGGAATTTAATTTCTTTTCAAACGATAAGTTTGTTTGCTCCCCCTCCCCCCTCCCTCCTCTCCCCTCCCCCTTCCC